>NC_083588.1:13052111-13157111 GCF_027579695.1 Neoarius graeffei
CATCCGTCATCTGTAGCCACTTATCCTGTTCTGCAGGGTCGCAGGCAAGCTGGAGCCTATCCCAGCTGACTACGGGTGAAAGGCGGGGTACACCCTGGACAAGTCACCAGGTCATCGCAGGGCTGACACATAGAGAGACACAACCATTCACACTCACATTCACACCTACGGTCAATTTAGAGCCACCAGTTAACCTAACCTGCATGTCTTTGGACTGTGGGGGAAACCGGAGCACCCAGAAGAAACCTACGCGGACAGAACATGCAAACTCCACACAGAAAGGCCCTCGCTGGCCACGGGGCTCGAACCCAGGACCTTCTTGCTGTGATGCGACAGCGCTAACCACTACACCATCGTGCCGCCCTCAACCGCATCGTGTCTGTTGTTGTTATTTCGATGTTTTGTTACTAATCTGGCTGTTGTGTTCGTGTTGCCACTGGTTTGCATCTTGAGGTAAACCCACCGTATTTGCATTCATGATGGCGTCTCTTTATCGTAGACTTTGAGAACGTTATGCCAACTTCCTCGAGCGTTCTTGACTTGTGAAGGTGTTTCCCTTCCCCAAGGAAAGGATTCTGCAGCTATCCACTTTCGTTGTTTCCCGTCATCTTCCAGGCCTTTTTGTGTTGCTGACAATATACAGTTATGTGCAAAATAATAGCAGTGTGGAGTACAATTAGTGAGGGCATTCATTCTGCGAAGAAACAGGTGTCAAGTACTGTATGGCCCTTATTTAAAGGAGGGCAGCAAATGTTGTCCCTGCTGGTTTTAGCCCTTGCTCAGTGAGTAAAATGGGTCGTTCCAGACATTGTACCGAAGGAGAAAGAACTTTGATCAAGAAGTTGATTGGAGAGGGGAAAGCATATAAAGAGGTGGAGAAAATAATTGGCTGCTCAGCTAAAATGATCTCAAATGCTTTAAAATGGCAAACAAAACCTGAAACACGTGGTAGGAAAAGAAATACTACCATCCGCGTAGATCATAGAATGGCAAAGAAGCATCTGATGATCAGCTCCAGGGAAATCAAAGAAGATCTTTAGTTAGCTGGGAGTACTGCAACAATCAGAAGACGCCTATGTGAAGCCAAACTATTTCCAAGAAACCCTCGTAAAGTACCATTGCTGAAAAAAAGACGTGTTGAAAAGGTTAGTTTGCCAAAGAATACATCGACTGGCCTAAAGAGAAGTGGTGCAACATTCTGTGGACAGATGCGAGCAAGATTGTTCTTATTGGGTCTAAAGGCCACGGACAGTTTGTGAGACGACCCATAAACACTGAATTCAAGCCACGGTACACTGTGAAGACTGTAAAACAATGGAGGTGCAAGCATAATGGTTTGGGGATGTTTCTCATACTTTGGAGTCGGACCCATTTGTCGCATACCAGGCACCATGGACCAGTTTGAATATATCAGAATACTGGAAGAGGTCATGTTGCCTTGTGCTGAAGAAGAAATGCCCTTGAAATGGGTTTTTCAGCAGGACAACGACCCCAAACACACCAGCAAGCGGGCAACATCCTGGTTCCAGACCAACAAGATCGAGGTTATGAAGTGGCCAGCCCAGTGGCATCAAAACTGCTGTTTTTGATGCAAAACCCAAGAATGCAGAAGAACTGTGGAATGTCGTCCAGTCAACTCGGGCTGGAATCTCTCTTCGCAGGCATCAGATGTTAGTTGACTCCATGCCACACAGATGTAAAGCGGTTATCAGAAATAAAGGTTATACAAGTAAATATTAGTTCAGTGATTAACAGAAAAGCTAAATCTGTCAACAAATTTCAGTTTATTTTGTAAATATTCGAGTTTGTAAACGAAAATGCAGACACTGCTGTTTTTTTGAACAGCCTATTATTCTTTTTTCTTCATTTTCAGTTTAAAATTGATATTTTGTTCATGTTTTCATTTGGAATTGAATGTGCAGTGCTCCCGGTGCCTTTGTGTATATGGAAATAAATGCTATTATGAGGACTGAGCTTTTTCTCAGTTGTTTTAAACACACTGCTATTATTTTGTACATAAAAGTGTACCAAATTGTTGATTTGTCCACTTCTATAGTTTCTGCTATCTCTCTAATAGGTCCGTGGGTTCCCCCCCAGCCGAATGAGGACTGGGTCATGATCAAAATACAAACCGTTTTGGAGAAGTGCAAATCTTTGGGATTTCCATGTCCAACCATCCAGCAGCATTCACAAAAAGGGCAAGGCTTCGTAAAATATCTGCAGGGTTCTTGGTTTGGCATGATGGCCCGTTTAATTACATTGTAAAACATGGTGTCGTGAGGAACATTTATGACATCTAATCCGCCAGTCAGTGCATGGGTGGAAAATACTTGAGTAATTGCATTTCATTACTGTACACGAGTATTATTTTGGTTTATTTATACTTTGCTAGCACGACTGAAATTTAATACCTGTCTGACTTTACGAGCATTACTTGACTTGTTACAAAGCTCAGAGGACTGTACACTGCATATCGTGTGGGCTCCTGCACTTTTTTACATTTTAATTTCACATCCAAATCAAGTTTATCATAGTTGAAAAAATATCAAGAAACATCAAGGGTTGTCGGCTGTGGCAATCTTCTCATCTTCAAGCTTCTAGAACTAGCCATCCCCATCTCAAGACAAACCACTGGACTGCAGCGATGAGCTTGAGGATGAGCACCCCCGGCCCTACCTCAGTGAGATGTTGCAATAGTCTAAAGACCTATCGAAAAAAAGGCGTCTACTTTCCTTTCCGAGAAGGCATCAAGTCATTTCAAAAAGTCTGCCGAAGTCAATTTTGCTAACAATTTCTTAACCCGTTTTCTTTGCTAACGCTAGCATCCATTCCAGTCGCTAATGTAATTGACGGGGGGGGGGGGGGGGGGGGGAGTAGTATCTATAGCATGTCAAAGTCTAACATATTTTCAGATTTTACTTTTAATTGACTCACTCACGAACTACGGTGTTAATTACACATATACCCAGCACATTTGCAGAGATTAAATGTTTCCCAAAAGCTTCTTAATGCTAAGAGGTTACATTCATTGTGTTGTTCGCGCCAGCATTTAACGATGATCTTTGTGCTGCCATGCTTTTAGGAAACTCAGGCTAGCAGAGTCGCTTCTAACAGTTTTAGATAAATAAGTGTTCATTTTCCAGACTTGGTTTCAATGCTGGAGGCATCAAATGGCTATTCGATGGGAAGTTCCTCATACGGTGCGCTTACGTTTACCAAGTTGAAGATTTTCCACTAGAGGGAGCTAGTGTTGCTCTAAGAGCTGCACAGAAAACACAAAAAAGTCACACCACTGCTGATACATTTACTGATAATGGGAATAATTGGTTAATCCCACTGGATTAAAAATATTTTTTACAGTAATCTCTGTAATTCGACAAGTTAGTAGATATTTGCATGCTCCATGTACTAACCATGACAAGGTTGCTTACCAGTCCTCCCATCAGAGAGACAATATATACAGTAGGAGTGCCAGATTTTTGTAAAAATCCACAGTGTTCTTTGCTGACTTCACGTTCCTCTTTACTTGCTTTCGCAATCAAGTGATGAACGTTCCTACCAATACAGTTGAACTGAAAACTGACGGAGACAAACGAACACAACGTGGCCTCAAAGTAGAGGTGCGAGTACAGAGCTTTATTTAGGGAGTAATATGTACAGAATAAAACAAACCATCAATATTCATCATGAACAGGAAGGCGATGACAAAATGTCCGATTAGCAATATGCTAATAAGCCACAGGCACTTAACCAGCAAACGCACGTATACGGGCGTGTTAAAAGGTGGCTTTGCAAAAGCGTGTGCGGATTAGACAAAGGTGATGCGTGTGCGCGTGTTGTTGATCTGCCACACGTTGAGCTCTTCGTACTCCTGCAGCGCAGCGTTAAACTGAGCCGGAGTGAAACCACGCGACACACACCGGTGTTCTGCGTCAGCCATGCGCACCGCCCGCACCTTCCCGCCTTCGGACACCAACTCGCGCACCAGAGAGAAGATCACGTCGGCAGGACGCTGGGACCTAGAGACACACAGGCAGACAGACAAAGACTAAATCAAGAACCCAATCCATGAGATGATGACTGCTATTGTGCGAGGAGACGTCTTACCAATCTTGCTGCTACGCTTGATCTGGTTTTCTATTCAAATTTTAAGTAGCATACTATCACGCAGTCATTTGTGCCGTGTATGGTCCTGTACATTTTGTGCTCGCCTCACATTGTTGCATATTTGCATTTTGAAAGTCCTGCGTACCTCATTCCTGCATTATGGAAATGCTTAAAATATGAGACAGCTGTAAAAAAAAAAAAAAAAAAGTCAGACGTAAAACTGATTTTAAAACACACTATCGGGGGCTTTCGCTGGCCTGAGTGGGGCATCTTTTCCAGCTCTTCGGAAAACATTTTGCCTTGGATTGTGGATTAAAACACCTTCGTTGTTTTTTTTTTTTTTTCCCCTTTAAATGGAGCATAGAGCTGGGCGATATGACCTTAAAAAAAGTGGATTTTTCCACAAAAGAAAAAAAAATAAAAAACCTGATTTTCATCGATTTCCCCCCCCTACTAAAAATCAAACTACAGATGACAAAGAAATGGTTCAAAACAAGTTTTACCTTCATTTTGTTTTCACTTAAATTTCCCCTTTGGGGTTAAAGTGCAACCAGAAACCAAAAAACAAGCTTGTAGATGAGATGGCAGACCATGCCACTGTAAACAGTGAGAACATACAGTAACTTTTAGAAAGCTTTCTCCAACATAGCCTAGTTTCAAACTAGCACCGACACAATGCGCCCTCAAACTAAATAAATAATAAATGCCGCCTAAAAAAATAAATTGTGCTTTTTGACAAAACTGAAAACAGGAAAAAAAAAAATCCTGACTTTTCCACCGTACGTATGGGCACCATGTCTTTTGCAATAAACATCGTGACAGCATCTGTGATTCCACCGCACCCCATTCTTATCATAAAGCGCACAGTTTGAAAACGTGTCCGGGACGGTTGCTTGCTTTACTTTGGATAGTGAGCTCGTGCTGCGGCTGTTTTCATTCCGCTGGGAGCAGCACTTCTCCCGCTCCGCTGTGCGCTTCTGTTTAAGCTGTTGGAATAAATTCGTCGTGCTGCTGCCAAAGGAAGCAGCCGTTTTCAAACACACCTTTAACGAGGACTTGTTTGGTCTGCATCCGACACCACAAAACCGAACCAATTCTAGATCACAGAGGAAGTTACTTCTTTCTTGGGCACAAGTTGCGGCTTTCCCCCCCAATCGCTGCCGTGTTTTTTTTTTTTTTTTTGTGTGTGTGTGTGTGTATGGCAAGCGCATGGGAGGAGGGCGATAGGGTCAGTGCCCAATCCGTTCTGCACATGTGCAGAGGGGAGCGTCAGTGGCAGAAGTTAAAATTGAGAGAAAAACGATTTTCATTTAAAAAAAAAATCGTCCTTAAACTAGAAGTCCCAGAGAGGGGCCATTTGGCCTTTTTACCTAGAAAACCCACAAGAGGGCCAATTGGCCCCAAGTCCCCCCTGTGGACACTCATTTTGTTATGGAAATGTGGCTGTTAGTGGCACACGGCCGGAGCCACTTGAACTTGTGTGGGGGAGGGGACACACCTTAGGAGGTTCTTTTGAGAGCAAGCTTTATGGCCCTTTTCCACTACCCTTTTTCAGCTCACTTCAGCCCGACACGGCTCGTGTTTCGACTACCAAAAACCAGCACGACTCAGCTCGCTTCAGCCCTGCGTAGCCCCTAAAACTCGCACAGTTTTGGAGTGGGGCTGAAGCGAGCCAAAGCGAGCCGAGTGAGGTTGGGGGCGTGAGCAGACACTCCCCTGTACACTGATTGGTGAGGAGGAGTGTCCTCACATGCCCACACGCCCCGCGAGCACGCTGGGATCTGTAAACACCGCAAACCCGGAAGGAGAAGAATTACGAGAATTTCTGAAGCCTTATGCGCCTCGCCTCATCTATACGCTCTTGCCAGTATCTGTCCGCGTTGTCGGTGACAACAAGCCACAGCACCAAGACCAGCAACCCTAACGACTCCATGTCCTCCATGTTTATTGTTTACTATCCGGGTCGTGAGACTACCGCTTAAAAGGTCACTGATGTCACTGTTTGCGCCGCTTAACGACATCACCTGACGTCCACCCACTTTCGCTAACTCCACCCAATGTGTCCACCCACTTCCAGCCAGCACGGTTCAGCGCGGTTGTAGTCGAAATGCAACTCCAACAGCCCCACTCAGCCCGACTCAACACGGCACGGCTCAGCCCGACTCAGCCGCGTTTGTAGTGGAAAAGCGACATTAGTTCTGAGATGGATAAATACCTCAGTGAACATAGCCATAAAGACTTAAACTGGACTGAGCTGTATGCAGTGGAAAGGATCAACAGGAAGGAAGGGATCAACACACTGACATTTATTGTTAAAAAAAAAAAAAAAAATTTACAAAGAATGAAAAAGCAACTTTTTTCCCCAGTTTTGGTGTGGAGGGTTGTTGCAGAAGTAATTATTTTTGTGCTAAAAATAGTAAAAAAAAAAAAAAAGAAACCCAAGCATATTTACAAAGAATGAAAAACCACGCATTATGAGTGAAATACATTTGAGCAGTCACTCACAATCCTGGCACTGCCATTGCTCCTTTCGGCATTTCCCACATGTATATCGGTAGCAGTCAACACAGCGTACAGTTGCACGATTGTCCTTACATTTAATTTTAGCCTGACACTTTGCTCTTTTTCCTAGTTGTGGTGTGGAGGGTTGTTGCCGAAATAATTGTTCCTTTTGGGCCTTTTTCATACCCACGTGGGAGTGAGCCAACTCTCTTGCAAGCTCCAGCAGGAAATCCACCCGTCTCTCCTGCCTCCCGGTGCATAATTGATAGAGCACGTGTGCATTCAGTGCTGCCATATCTATCATGTTATAGAACACTGCTACTGGCCAGCGCCGTGTTCCTGCGCGGACAGTGTACTCCCGCACCATCTGGTCCATGACATCGACGCCGCACTTTGTTGTGTTGTACAGTGTGATGGTGTTAGGCTTCTTTTTGGTGGTATCCTGTGTCTGAATCATGCTGTGCATGCTGCTGAGAACATATACAGTCTTCTTCCGCTTGGGCGCATACACCGTCAGTGTGGCACCAGTGGTTGAAAATACTTGGGTGGTAAATTCATTGCGGTGCATCTGTCTAGTTGACAGTGGAATTTCTTGGCGAATCTTGTTGACTGTGCCGAGGATGGTTGTATTCCGGCTAAGTAGTCGTTTTGCAAGTGACAGTGATGTAAAGAAATTGTCCGTGGTAACATTTCTGCCCTTGTCCAGGAATGGTTCCATCAGCCTCATGACTACACTCTCAGACACACTCTCCCCACGAGGCCGAGTGGGGTCCTTGCCAAGATATGGGAGGATGTTGCAGACGTATTTGGTTTTCAAGTCACACGCCACCCAAAACTTGATCCCAAACTTGTCTGGTTTAGATGCAATGTACTGTAGGAAACAGCAGCGAGTCTTGGACGGGAAAAGTTGTTCGTCGATGGTGATGTGTCGACCAGGGATGTAGGATGTGATGCAGTTGGTGACAAACAATCCCCATATGTTCGAAATTGCAGCAAACTTATCGGTCTGTGCTCGCTCGCTGCGGGTGTCTCTGTCATCAAAGTGCAGGTGATGCATGATGTTTTGGAAACGCCCTCGGGACATGGTTTCGATGATCTGTGGGCTTCCCAGGTTTTTCGACCAGCAGTCACGCAGTGATGGCACCCTGATGATTCCCCGCATAATGGTGATGGAAATAAATGCCATTAGTTCAGGGAGGCCCATGAACCAATCCACATGCTCCGTTTGCTTTGCATGTTGAACTGTACATTCTTGAATGATACCGAGCATGTCTAGAGTGATGAAACACAGGAAGCTCTGAAGACGACTTGTGATTGACCTCCTGGCCTTAGCTGTTGGCTCTCCATCTGCGTTGTATGGCGATGGCGGGGTGAAATGTGGACCCGTTCCCACCTGTTCTTCATGCCATACTGTGCCGTCTTTCGCAGTCTCGGTCACATCAGTCCCCAGCCGAGCTCTCTTTTTTGGTTGGGGAGCAGTTTCCTCATATGTAGTGTGAAAAAAATGTAATTATGAGCAATGGGAAAGTCAAATGATATCACAAATGCAAGCATAGAAGCTAATAATAATAATCCCAGAACATCTCAAATAGGTTGGCTAAGGTGCAGACACCTCAGGAGAAGTAGAATCAAACAAAACTGACGGCAGTCCGCACTCAAACAAAATGGAGGCTCTATTCACATGGTGCTATATTTTCCAACTTCCTCACTGAAATGAAATCTTACCTGAAGACGACGGAGACAGCTCGGAGTCTGAATCCACATGAAGGTCGATGTCTTCTCCATCCGAGTCGCAAGGGTTTGCTCCATCCAGGATCATTTCCAATGCCTGTTGAATGTTGAATCTCTGCATCTTCGTTCCTTGGAGAGGAGCTTCTTTCACCACAAAATTCTTGAGGGAACTGAAGCGATAGTCCATGTGCACCGAGGTATTTATCCATCAAACAATTGTCTGGTTGGAGTCACGAGTTGTTATGGTCACATGGGACATTCACATGTTCACGTTTTAGAATAGAATGTGTTTTTATTCCTCATTCTCACATTCACACAGAAGTAGCCAACATGACTTCACCACTGAAGTGTGTGACCCCCTCACCCCACACACTGCTACTAACAGCCTCATTACCATAACAAAACGAGTGATTAGTGTATTAGGGAAAAGCGGTCGGGCCAAATGGCCCCTATGTGGGTATTCTAGGTAGACAGAAAAATGCTGGGACTTCTAGTAACGAGGACTTGTTTGGTCTGCATCCGACACCACAAAACCGAACCAATTCTAGATCACAGAGGAAGTTACTTCTTTCTTGGGCACAAGTTGCGGCTTTCCCCCCCAATCGCTGCCATGTTGTGTGTGTCTCTCTATGGCAAGCGCATGGGAGGAGGGCGATAGGGTCAGTGCCCAATCCGTTCTGCACATGTGCAGAGGGGAGCGTCAGTGGCAGCAGTTAAAATTGAGAGAAAAACGATTTTCATAAAATAAAACATCATCCTTAACTGTAAATTCGCATTCATTCATCGATAAAACCGATTCATCGGCCAGCTCTCATGGAGCTGGATCTTATGGTGAGAGGGCTTGCAGTTTCCAGTGATGCCATGGCGCTTTACCATGTAGAGTTACTCAGGGCAGGCAGGTCATGGCCAAAAGACCAAGCTAAATCTCATCCACTCGAGAAGGAAAATGGCAAATCACTTCAGTGTGTCACCAAGAAGCCCTGATTGATGTTCAGAGATTGATACCAGAAGATGAGATCGCAAGTGTGAAGGTGCCAAACATGCTTCTGCAGACTAACAGAGCACAAGCACATGTCGGTCCATGATAAAGGACGTGGTTGGCTTAAAACCGAAAGCACGGCCAATTGCCAGGAGCCAAAAGGAAAGTATGATGTAAAACAGACACCATTGGAACAAGGAATCCAAGAGCCACGTATTAGAGGAAACTAGATGTGGTCAAAAATGAGATGGAAAGGCTAAAAACTGATGGGAATCGAGAGCATAAAAACTGAGGGGCGGGAAAATAACGGTGCGAGACCGCAAAATAACACCACCATCGGATTGAGCTGGAAATGAAGGTCGGGTCGTGAAACT
The DNA here is from genome assembly GCF_027579695.1 of Neoarius graeffei. Taxonomy (NCBI): domain Eukaryota; kingdom Metazoa; phylum Chordata; class Actinopteri; order Siluriformes; family Ariidae; genus Neoarius; species Neoarius graeffei. Next base: position 13,061,805 of record NC_083588.1, read on the forward strand.
TGGAGCATGCTGAAACGTAGAACCTGTTTGGGCAGGGTGTGGGAATGCTTTTTCAACCCTACTTGAGGTAAAGTCGCCAAACTGTCGAAGTGGTTAAATCAGATTTGACTGGCAAGTCTATCCACGCAGATTATGTGCCGGTGGCAACTGAAAGTGCAGTTATGACCCTTTCAGCACTCGTTTTGATCTGGGCCAAAACTTAAAGTGCATATCATGGGTAAATTCAGGAGCAAGATCAGTGCAATTCTCCTATTTTATAGGAAACTTTGGTCAAATATCTGTCACATTCTGCATTCTCTGCTATTTTTTTTTTACCTTGCGCAATACCAGAAAAATTCAGTTGAAATCAAGCCATTTGAGTTGAATTGGTCCACCTCTGAAAAATCTTGGCATTTGGATTTCCCGGCAAAATGTTGATTTTTGTGACGTCATGTGCAGGACGCCTCCCTCTGAATCCTACATCAGCACTGGTTTGTTTATGAGAAAACGACCTGATGGTTTTCTGCAAATTTCTTCAACGTTATCGCGTAATTATTAAAACCGTGAACAGACGTACCGTAGGAGGGTGTAGCAACACCAATCTTGATGGGATTAGTGCTCATCGTTTCCCCACATTGTGCTCAGGTGGCAATTCCATATTTCAATGCAAAAGCGCTAGCTGCTAAACTTGGTCTACGCAGGCTGTGCACTGAAACCATACAAAGCTCGAGCAGCCTGCTGGCGCTTCCGCAGGTGACGTCATGAATCTGGCTCCAGACTCCTTTGGGATTTTTCCAGACGCATTTTGTTTTATTTTTTCTACTGTAGACAGATGGCCTTGTGCAAAATTACCCTTCTGGATGTGTATAAAGGGACATTCTCTCAATTTAATAAATAAATAAACCCCACACAGGAATTTGGTCCAGGATATGCACTTGAACAGTTAGGAGCCTAAATCTTGTGAACAGATCAATACGTTTTCATTTTTAGAAAAAAAAAAAAAAAAAACAGTTAAGTCCAGGCTACTGCTGCAGAAGGTTAGAGAATTTTTAACTGGACCTCGGAAGTACAACTCAAGTTCTGTCCATGTATTTGTGTGTCGACTGGACATCAGAAGAACTGGACAGATTTGTCTTGACCGTCAGTGCAGGGTCACCAAACAGATGCTTGATCCCACCCATTCATGTTGTTGGTTCATTGAAAGATTTAAACGGTGCATCATGTACCAACCATTATGAAATAAATTACAGGATAATTAAAATTACCATCATGTAGAAAAAGACACCAAGTTTAAACTTATCCAGCTCATATTCCAAGTAAAATTAATATCTTAATTACTTATTTTCACGAAAATATTCTTTAAGCTCAAGTTGCACTGAAAATGATAAAACATTTGAGTTCAGGTGATCTCTTTTTTTTTTTTTTAATAAAAGTACGACAATCAAAAATAATGTGTTATTAAATTCATTATATTGTTATTTTTATACCAAGTTGCAGGACCAAACAAACAAAGTTCTAACTGATGACTGAAGTTAACACTTTCAACACACACTGCAAAAAGCATCGACAAAATCGCAGAGGTTCCCGATTGGACCATTTGCTGTTTCCTTTTGGTCAAAAAATGATCTGGAAAAACTAATACATGCCTTCATCTCTAGTAGGGTTGATTACTGCAATGGCCTTTTCACAGGCCTGCCAAAAAAGACCATCAAACGACTTCAGCTGGTTCAAAATGCAGCGGCGAGGGTTCTCACACGAACAAAAAGAACAGAGCACATTACCCCAATTCTAAGGTCCCTTCACTGGCTTCCAGTAAGCTACAGAATTGACTTTAAAGCATTGCTGCTGGTGTACAAATCTCTAAATGGTACAGGGCCCAATTACCTCTCTGATATGTTGCAGCGGCCTAACCCAATCAGATCTACCAGATCGCAACAGAAAAATTTACTATTAAAACCAGTTGTTAAAACAAAGTGTGGTGAAGCAGCTTTTAGCTACTATGCAGTACAGTTATGGAACCAACTGCCAGAGGACATTAAAAATGCTCCTGCTGTTGGCAGCTTCAAATCTAGGTTAAAGACCAAGCTGTTTTCAGATGCTTTCTGTTAAATAATTAATATTTTTACATTTTTTATAATCTTTACTTTCTCTGCATGTTTTAAATTTACTTTAATTTTATTCTATTTTATTCCGCTGGTTTCTTTTTCTTCTTTTGGCATTTTATTATTTTATTTCTACTGTTTAATTCTTATTATTTTCTTTTAATTCTTTTAGATTAAAAATAAATTATGTAATTTTATTTCTCTATTGTTTACTGTTTTTGCTTCTGTAAAGCACATTGAACTGCCATTGTGTATGAAATGTGCTATATAAATAAACTTGCCTTGCTGTGCACCGGCTGTAAATAAATATCATGGAAAAACACTTCCATGGGTTAAGATCCCCGGTGTGTGTTCACAACCCTAACGTGCATGGATTTACCTGGTGGTGGTTGACTTGTCAGGCTGCAGCGAGTCTTTACTCATCTCCATCAACCTCATCGCTTCATTTACATCCTCCTTCTCTACCAGGTCGACCATACGGAGACGCGCCTGAAACCCACACACAACCTGAAATCAGCAACAAGCACACAACATACAGGACATGGATATTAACCGCCTAGACGCTCCACAGCGAGTTGTGCCGGCACTGTCAGACCGAGACAAGTGCAATGCCTTAGAGAAAATCCAGCAATTGCCCAAGTCTCCGCCTCTCAACACCAGCTACTCTCTCTATCGTTGCTTCCAAGCTCCACCACGAAGCTCGCGACAGTTCGAGGTGCAGTCAGTTTTGCATGGGTTTGCACAGCGGTGAATGATGAAGGCTGAATGCCAACCCCGCAAAGCTGACCGCTGCCACGACAACCCGAGCATGACGGCACCCAGGCGAACACACGCTGCTCCCTCTGCTGGACAGAAGTGCTAAATGCAGCTCGCTCATGACACGAGATGACAAGCAGGCACACGTTAGCTCTTTGACCTGTGCATGTTGTGCAGCTGTGTGTGTGAAGTGCTGGCTCTGCAGTAGGGCTTGTGTTCAGCTACCTGCACAAACAGCACTTTTAACACCCGGCCGCTCAGATCTCCCCGAATCCTGCGTCAAAACACGCTTATTGGCTCCTGAGTGAAACACGACAAACAAACAGCGAGTTCAAATCCCAGTCCAAAATCGGCTTGTGCTCTCAGAGAAAGGGGTGGCATGCGAAAGTGGGTGGATACCCATTTCCTCCCATCCTCACCCTCCTTAGATGATAGCAGTCATGTGACAGGTAAGATTTGACCATGATGAAATTAGAGAGAAGCGAGAGGGTCCTATTAACTGTCCGGAGGGGGGGGGGAAAGAAGAAGAAAAGAAAAAAAAACCCCACAGCGGACACATGAAATCCACCAACTGGTTAATTCCCAAAGATGAAGTCTGGATAGTGGACCAGATCCATTATGATAACGAGCACATTTTACTTCTACATATCAATGTTAAAATTAGCACATTAATATACTCCGTCTTGCATTTGGACACAACAGAGTGCATACGTAAATAGAGATTTAGGACAGAGCAATAAGAGGACACGTGCATACATTTTCTGGCTACACGGAAGAGAGCCGCCAGCTCTGCTCAGCCATGTCGTTTCATCTACGATTTGCGACAGTGACCGTGGCTGGTGCAAGACAGAAGTGCCCACAATGCAGTAGAACACAGACACGCTACCTGCACTGTAAGCACTTTATCCCACACAAACCATGATCTCATACCAGCGAGGGCGTCAGTATGGGTACCAGAAAAGCAGACAGACAATCATGCGTGCGGAAATGTACCAAGGCCGTGGACAGACGCAGGATAGACAGCAGGGTGCGAGCAGAGGTAAAGGTGGTATCCTTGCTGACTCGTGCTTCCTTCCTCATCTCCACATATGCGGCTGTGATGTAGTCAGTCAGGCCCTCGGGGATGACCGGCTGCTTCTTCTTACACTTACTGATGTACCGCCTTAGAGAGGGAAAAAAAAAAAAAAAAAACGCATTCATTAATAAAACATGCTCGAGGTGTTGCTCGAGTCCCGTGAATTTTATTTCCTATAGACCTCTTTCACATGACATCATCACGCCGCGAGATTTTGTTAGGTGCCATATTGGAAGACCAAGTACATGCACTCACAATATAAAACAAAGTACGAGCGAGAGTAAAGTGACACGATGGCTGATAATTCAGGTTATGCGAGTACATTACCAGCTGCAGAAAGGGCACAGTATGTGGAGAAACTGGCTGTGATTGATGGGTTTGACCCATATAAGACTCAGAAAAAAAAATTATGTGAATCCAAACACACAGTTTAACGCAAAAGTTCGTTTATATCCCGACCTTGTCAGCGGTCAGATTTATGTTAATGGACCCGGTAAGCTGGTAAATTTTTTTTTTCTTTACCAAATTCTAACAGAAAACGAGAGCGCCCGAAAGGGAAAACTGAGCCGAGCCGCCTCACGGCTGTAATGCAAATTGCTTTCCTCCTCAGTATACAAGTGCACTTCCATGGCAGGGAAAAAGAAACTACATTTTGCCACCTATGTAGTCCCCTATTTAAACAAATAGGAGTCATTCAGGATTCAGCCATGTTTTTGCTCCGTGTTTTTACTCGACCAAAGTTATACAGTATTATGAGCTTTAAATTGCATAAATAAAACCATTTGGTGAAACTTTGAAGAAGAGATTGTACTGGTTTAAAGTTTTTACCTAACGTTTTCATGTCGACTCCAATTAATACACTAGTAGAATCGATGACTAGTTTAGTAGGCCAAAACTTTTTTCAATTTTTGACTGTACCAGCCTGAAAAAACTTGCGACAGTCAAATGGAAAAAAAAAAAGCAAGCTGGTCAGGTTGTACTGGACTAATCTATGACTGATGAGTATAGTAAGTGATACTAGTACTGATACAATAAAACAGATGACTGTAATCTGGTAGGCAGCACGATTTATATTATTTCTCCGTGTCAGATACATAAGGAGGACCGGACACCAATTCTGCCATCTGTTTGCTACCCAGACATTGTAAACTATCTGTTGTTTACACCCAGTGCCTACACTGCTGATGACTTGAAAGCCTACAAAGGGCTACAGGCTTACAATTATGTTGTTAGTGGCTTGGTTCGTGATATTACAGCTGTTATGAAGAATAACCTACACATAGTTATGGCCAAGGTAATCTTGTTGATATTTATCTTTTAATAATATATCTTTTCAGTTGAAAAATTAATACTTTTTGTTACTATTAAGGTATCCATAGTTTAGTTTAATTTATCCAAATTATACATATATATTTATGATATATGCCTACACAACTGTTTTATTTATATAATAGGAGGGAGAGCAAGCCCCAAACCATCCTAAATTATTATTATTAAAATTGTAGAAGTCTGGGAGGCTTGCTCCTCATACAGTTATCAACTTGAGGCCAATTTAGCATGTTTTAAATCTGAATTTCTTGCGTTTGCTTACCTCAAAGTGTCCACAGATCATGCACAGACATCCATTATATCCACAGTTTTTTGCCAAGTCTCACACAGGTTTCTTTCAAGTCTACTGTTGGGCCAATAAATCATAAATAAAACAGCTCAGATTTGTTTGTTTAAGTCGTTTGCCACTCCACTTTATTCTCGTGGGTTCACATACCGCTGCCGTTATCACGAGTTTGTTGGTGTTCCAAAATGGCGCAGGGTCTGTTTACTTCCGGTTTCGGGTGACGTCAGTGAAAGGGGTCTATATTAGTCTGGACTGATGGGCCATTTTCGATCGCATCCCTTTCATTCGATCAAGCTGCAACGACGACAATTCACATTTTCATGGATGCCACAGTGTGTGTAGATTCTACTACAAGCTCATTCTCATACTTGATGGACAAATATTACCTTTTGCTGTGCTATTAAAAGGAATAAAACACAGTGCCAGGCTGTTACAGGCCTAGAATCTGAAGTGAGAGTGAGAGTGCGTACCTCATGAGCTTCATGTCGATCGGTGTATAGTGTGTGGGGGGTTGTTTGCAGTGCTGGTGGACGTGTGTGATGTGCTGCGCTAGCTGCAGGTCTTTCTGGGTGTCCGGTTTGTCCTGGATGAGCCAAAGCAGGTCAAAACGTGACAGCAGTGCAGCCGGAAGCTGGATGTTTTGCTCAATGCTTTTCCGTGGATTGTAGCGACCAAATGCAGGGTTTGCCGCCGCCAAGATCGAGCAGCGTGCGTTCAGAGACGTCATTATCCCAGCCTGCGACGCACACAAAATTGGTTGAAGTTACGGAAACAAGAGAAAAACACACTGGCACGTTTGATACATTTTTTAAAAATATTCCTTCTCCATGTCTCGCACAGACAGGTGCTGAAAAACGTCAGTACGTCATAAAAGGCCCAGCCTACGAGCGACAATAAATCTGTCGTCTCCGTGGCAACAAGTCCCGAAAACTTGACTTTCACTCAAAGTCACCATACTATCAGAGTACAATAAAATAGGATGGCAGAACGTAAGCACTCGGTTGATTCGTAACTCACCAAGGAGAAAGAACGTAAAAGACTAGAAATCACAAACAGCAGACATGTTTGTTTCAATTTCTGCAGCTCAGTTAGCCTGCTCGCACCAACTTCCTGTGGTTACTGAACATCATTAGTCACTGACCCCTGAAGGCAAGTTAAAGCCTGAAGCGATAGTCGCTTTTCTAGTTTAAAATCCCAACATTGCGCCCCAAGTGTTACCTTGGCAATGGAGATAGTCTGCTGCTCCATGACCTCGTGGATGGCCGTTCGATCTGCATCAGCCATCTTATCGAACTCATCGATACAGCACACGCCCAGATCAGCCAGGACCAGAGCCCCACCCTCTAACGTCATCTCCCCAGTAACTGGATCACGCATTACTGCTGCCGTCAAGCCCACTCCTGAAGAGCCACGCCCAGTGGTGTACTGACCTATTAAAAAAAAAAAAAATTGCACAAATGCTGTTTTGTTTTGTCCCCCCCCCAAATCCCTTCACACTTTCCAGTCCACCTCTTGGTGCGCTGACAGAACCAGTGCCAGAAAACGTCAAAACTTACTGCGTGGGGCCAGGCGATCGATGTACGACAGCAGCTGAGATTTGGCCACACCAGGATCTCCCATCAGACAGATATTAATGTTACCTACGACCACCCAGACGCAAAATTAACACAAAACGCTCAAGTCCATTTCATTCAATGGAATTAACCACGGCTTAACTGGAGAGTGAAGAAAAGAGAAAAATGTACACACCCCTGATCTTCATGCCACGTGGGTTCTGCTCAACCCCGCCCACCAGTAGCAACAGCAGCGCCTTCTTCACGTCCTCATGACCGTAGATCTCCGGCGCAATCGAGCCGGCCAACTTTTCATAGAAGCTCTCCTCTATAAAAACGCACACAAAATTGCCAACAAGGAAAAACACATTACCACCACTACCGTTACATTATACACAATGAGGCATACATATAAAAAAGGTAGTATTTTGTCTAACAGCATCCACAGAGAGGCCTTTGAAAGTTTAAATAGAGTCGAGTGGCAGCGTTCAAGTGCATATCCTGGACCAATTTCTTTTTTTTTTTTTTAAATATGAAAGCATGTCCCTTTACACACTCATCCAGAAGGGTAATTTTGCACAAGGCCATCTGTCTACAGCAGAAAATAAATAAATAAATAAAACGAGTCTGGAAAAATCCCGAGGGAGCCTGGAGCCAGACTCGTGACGTTACCTGCGGAAGCGCCAGCAGGCTGCGCGAGCTCTGCACGGTTTCAGTGCACAGCCTGTGTAGACCAAGCGCTCCCATTTCTCTCTCATTGTCCGGTCTTTTGGGAAACGGTGAGTACTAATCCCATCAAGATTGGTGTTGCTACACCCTCCTACGATACATCTGTTAACCATTTTAATAATTACGCGATAACGTTGAAGAAATTTGCAGAAAACCATCAGGTCGTTTTCTCATAAATGAACCAGCGCTGACGTAGGATTCAGAGGGAGGCGTCCCGCACGCAACGTCACGAAAATCAGTGTTTGCCGGGAAATCCAAATGCCGAGTTTTTTCAGAGGCGGACCAATTCAACTCAAATGGCTTGATTTCAACTGAAGTTTTCTGGTATTGCGCAAGGTAAAAAAATTGCACAGAATGCAGAAATGTGACAGATATTTGGCCAAAGTTTAATATCAAATAGGAGAATTACATTGATCTTGCTCCTGAATTTACCCATGATATGCACTTTAAGTAACGTAATGTAAATAAAACGTGAATGCCATTTTGTGTCGCACTTGGATTTTTCAAAATCAGAAACATCCCAAGTGATTATTCTGTCCGACTGACATTTCGCGTATCGATATGGACGCAACTCACAAATCCCCATTTCAACACACCTGTAATCTGTCGGAGCTCATCGTCGGTAAGCTCCTCCATCCCAAGCTCATCATCTTCAGTCTTGTTCATCAGTGTGATCGAGTGCGCCTCCAGATACGTCTCTGACAACAGACCCTGAGACACAGAGGCATACTGAAACGGTTTTGCAGACCGACAAGCACACGAGAACAGTTCGTAGTCGTTGCATACCTGTACAGCCTGTCTGAATCCAGTTCGTAGTAGAGGAAGGAACACTCCAGAAATGGTCACGTGATCTCCAGGCTGAGCTGCACGCGTGTTCTCTCCACGCACCGACACGGTCATACTGCGGGGGATATTACCGATCGGGACCTGCTCACTCTGCATACGCATCACAAAAAGAGAGGACAGACGCAGTCACCAAACAGAAATCCACGCATGTGCGTGCGCGTTTATAACATCTTATACACTTACGTGTTCCTGGATGCGCAGCTCCTGGAACTTCACGAACTTTGAACCCCGTGTCTGCAAGTACAGACGGCCCCCTGACCTGTTGGTCACACACTCCTGACTTGGACACATGATCAGCGGCATGAAGCTTGGAGACGCAATCTGTCTCACACAACACAGCCCATTAGCTAGCAGGCCACGTCATCATATTCATGAAATACTGACAAAATGTGATGCTCTCTTTTTGTCGTCATACCGGTTGGTAAGTCTCCGCACCACACTGGTCACATGTATAGGTGGCAACTGCCATCATGGGTTTGACCTCGGATGCCCTCGTCACGATGCCTCGGACAGTCACAAGCTTTCCGATGGAGTCTGCTTTAACTTCCCTGATGACCTTTAGCTTAGCGGAGGAAGGGGGACGGAAATACAGCTCACTGAGAGAACGAGAGATACACGAGAAAGTTAACGGGACGTGCATCGTTACTTTTGATGCGTCATCAATATCCATCGATGACGAAACAGTCTGGAACAATGCTTACTCTCGCAACGTTTGTCTACAGCACACCAATAGACACCTGCTTGAAATTTATCACAAAGATTCAAAAGTCATTTTCAAAAAGATGACAGTAACTCCTAAAACATCAGGTCATTACCGCAGTATGAAAAAGCGATATGGGAATACATCCATGTCACTAAATTGTCAGAATTTCACAGAATGACTGCTTCATTAAAGTCTCACCCTAGTGCACAGGGTCCCAACCCTGGTCCTCGAGCCCCCCCGTACATTTTCGCGCTTAGCTCGCTGGTTTACTACCATCATAGCTTCGCTAATAAAATTTTACAGCAAGATTTGCCCCAACTGCATTTCTAATATGCGTTTAAGGCCACACCAATTTAATCAGTTGATTCTCGGATGGCGGCATGGTGGTGTAGTGGTTAGCGCTGTCGCCTCACAGCAAGAAGGTCCTGGGTTCGAGCCCCAGGGCCGGCGAGGGCCTTTCTGTGCGGAGTTTGCATGTTCTCCCCGTGTCCGCGTGGGTTTCCTCCGGGTGCTCCGGTTTCCCCCACAGTCCAAAGACATGCAGGTTAGGTTAACTGGTGACTCTAAGGCCGAATCCCATTTCACCCCTTGGACCAACCCCTTGGCCCTTCCCCTCCATTTTGCGCGTTCACGTGAAGGGGTAGGGGTATCCCAATCCCAGTTAACGTGGAGGGGTAGGGCTTCTGTACCCCTCCAAACAGAGATTTTCCTGGAGCTGACTCCGAACGAAGGGGTTTGAGTGATTTCCCACAATGCCATGCGGATTTCAGCGAGATTTCATGCGGATTTCAGAAAGATGGCGGTTCCCGCGGCGAAAGATTGTCATAAATGTATTTTCTCCATTATTTATGTGTTTTAAGTTGTTATCCAGAGGAAACACGCCACTTGATTCGCTTTCGAGCTGAGAATGAGCAGCGATTTCTGAAATCCAAGCTGCTGCTAAAAAGCTTTGTGAGTGAGTATTGTTTTCGGTTGCTTGACTGCGTACGTTTTGTTCTGTTATTCTCGCTTTTATTGTTTACATGAGTGTTCTGACACCTCATTCTGTCGGATGTGGTGCACGAAGCGCCAAAGATATCCCATTCAGTGGTGTTAGTTAACAAATCACACCCTGCCAGCAGAGATTTCTGGTTCTGCCTCTGACTGTAGCGGCTGGTCGCAGCCAATGACACATTTGGTCGCGTTTTGCTAACGTAAACGCTGACAGAGGTACGCGATGACGTATGCGATCGTTGAAGGGCTATCCCAATACGTAAGGGTTGAATTTCAAGCCCTATCCCTTGTAGCTCAGTTTCAAGGGGAAGGGCCAAGGGGAAGGGGTATAAATTAGAATTGGGATTGGGCCTTAATTGACCGTAGGTGTGAATGTGAGTGTGAATGGTTGTCTGTGTCTATGTGTCAGCCCTGTGATGACCTGGCGACTTGTCCAGGGTGTACCCCGCCTCTCGCCCGTAGTCAGCTGGGATAGGCTCCAGCTTGCCTGCGACCCTGTAGAAGGATAAAGCGGCTAGAGATAATGAGATGAGATGATTCTTGGATTTTTTCAGGAAAAACATGAAGCGAGCAGGCGAAAAAAAAAAAAAATGCTCTGATGGTAAAATTAGCAGTGGAAATAGACCAAACAATACAGGCAAACCAGTAAACAGATAGGCTAAATAAATGATTAAATTACAGTCAATTGAACATCTACAATGCACAGAAAAAAAAAAAAAAAAAAAAGATTTGACCAGGAGTAGGCTACTTCACAAGTCTTTAACGAAAGTGAAAGGGGCGATTTTATTGGTTTTCCACGTCACGTGACCTTTTCTGTTGGCAGGAGTTTGATTTCGATTTTTTTTTCCATTTTGCATTTTCTTCAAGCGGCGATTCCGAGAACCGATTAATCGAATTGATGTGGCCTAAGCATAAGCAGACGCGGAATTTCAAAGCCTTGTGGTTAAATTTACAAAGCCTCAGGCTGCTGTAGTCAGCACTACACTGGAACCTTACACCACTCACAATCTTCTCATGAGCTCAGCGGGGTACTGGTTCCTGGGATCACGCGTGTCCGCAGGGTCACGACCTCTTCCCTCCATCATCAAGCGGTGCTCGATATAAACATCAAGCGCATCTTTAGCCACCACCTGAAATTAAAAGGCAAAATGTGCACTCTCAGACACAGTCAGTCAGTCAATCAGGTGATTTTTGATCGCGCACGCGTGTGTATACCTCGTGCTCTCGGTACTCAGGCAGGAGCTCATGCACAGAATCAGAAAACAGTGCAATGTATCGCTTCGTGTTCTCACAAATGCTCTCCACCAGTTCTGGGTCCTCCTCTGCCACATCATCCAGATCCACCACCAATGCCACCTGCTCTCTGTGAGCCAAAGACACCTACAAGGGAAAAAAAAAAAAAATTTAAAATATGGGACATTATGGAAAACTGGACCTCCTCGTAGGTTTCAGCTCTCAGCAACGACCATGGGGGCGTACACTGATTCTTGATATCGCACGTAAAAAGTGAACATGAAATAACCAAACGGGATGTGCTGTTACAGAAAAATAATCAACAATGATGCTTTGATACGACACAAACTGGCATCACCTGGAAATTGATTACTTTCCAATAAAAGCACACTCAAGAGCGTTTTATTCTTCTGATACAACAGCAATTTCTATGGTTTTCTTTATTAAAAGAACACACTCACAACGCTGTGGAACATCTATGAAACAATCGTTCTGGTTATTTCTTACACGAGTGTTAAATAAATGTTTCCTTGTGTGTGTTTATCAAGAGCCGCAGAAATCACGATTACGTGTTTCCAGTGTACTTTAATAGGACGGTTAGAATCTTCATCCTTATTTCAGCACTTGCTTGGATTCATCAACTCATGTTTACGCTCGGAGAACACCAGGTAGCTCGTGTTGGTGCCACACCCATGATTCGGGACCGTTTAATATCCAGCGTGGAGGACATGAGCAGCCTAAAATCCACCACTTGAGCGAATTAGGACAACACAAAAGGTTTTTCAGCAAGGACCCAAGAATGTCTTGAAGGTGGAACACCTTCCACTCGTTATTTACTTAAATTGTTTTATTGCAGTAATAATAATAAATTTATTGACTTATACTGCGCCTTTTCCATAAAAATGATCAAAAGAACATTACAAAAATGGTAGTTAAAAAAATTTAAGATCTAAAATGAATGATCATAAAGTCAATAAAAATAAACATTTATAATCATGTATATCTCACATAAATTTAGTAACAATGAAAGCCAATTAAAAAAAAAGTGATTTTAGGCATGATTTACGGCACATTACAAAAAATGGTAATAAAAAATTGAGACTCTTGAATAACATCATAACGTGATTTAAATAAAAGTAAACACGTACATCAAAAAAATATTAACTTGGCAATCTAATGACTAAAAGCCGATTTAAAAAGATGTGATTTTAGACGTGATTTCAAAGTCTCTAAAGATGAAACGTGACGGAGGTCAACAGGAAGCTCATTCAAGAGTTTTGGTGCTGCTGCGTGAAGAAATCCATCGCCAAAGGCGCATAACATTTGGCCTTGGGGAAAATGATAAAACGGCGCTCACACTTGAGCGTAACGAACACCTTGCATATTGCCCAACATTCATTAAAACCACGAATATAAAATATTACTGGAACGGGATATCCATTTTATTTGACGCAAGGCATGGTATTTTGTCTGGAAGAGAACGTAGTCATGTTTCACACAAGACCCAGGGAAACCAGGAAAAGTTCTTACCAACTGAGCACCGTATTTGAAGACCTTCTTCCCGGCTTCATCTTCAGTGTAGAACTCCTGCAGGAAGCGCTTACATTTCTCTACACACACACACACACACAACTGAGTAAAACCTGCAAGAGTAGGCGGGGTTTCGTAGAGGCGCGCGACAGAAACCTGCACTGCGCGAGCTCGTCCGTTGACAAACACCAAGTCACGTGACCTTGCAAAACATCTTCCCCTCCCCCCCGCAGAGGAAGTAACAACAAAGTGTAGTACACAAATCCTTCCAACAAAAATCAGCGCACAAGACAAGAAATTTAACTTCATTAACGATAACATTAAACCTACAGGATGTGTCAAATTAGTTCTTAGTTATACATTTTTAAGCGACGAATCTTTTGTTGTTTTTAATTTTCTCTCTCTCTCTCTCACACACCCCACAGAGCTGCTGTACAGTTTCTGAGCTCCCCCTCTCTCTCAGCCATCTTTTAAAACCTAAAACCCCCCACAGCCCAGATTAGGGTTTGTTTTATACGAACCAGCGTCCAGCGCACGACCTGATGAAGAAGACAAAGAACACGGTGTCGACGTCTCGGTGAGCTTTCGGTGTGTAGCCCGTTACTCGACGCATTGTGAACATACACACAACTTCGCTATTTTTGTAAACAAAGGAGCACATGGCTTCGCGAGCCCCGGAACAGAGGCGTCTACTTCCGCCGCGCGCATGCGCCCTGAGCGCTGATTCAAATAGTGCCTCTTTATCATCACAGGCGCAGAAAATAAAAAACAAAAAACGTTAATTGCAGACATTTATTATTATTATTTTTTAATAAACACCTCAGTAGTTCGTTAAAATGCAAAACACCGGGATAAATAAAAAGCAGAGCGCGCGGACTCTGAGCTCTCAGGGAGGGGAGGGGCTGTGTTGTGTGCCCGCGCAGGCGCGGATGAAGCTCGAGCTGCGTCACAGCTCATCCCCCAACCGAGCGAGCCGCCGCGCGTAGTGACACACAGACGGACACAACTACAGCGAGCCTGGGACACGCTGCGGGATTAAAGCGAAACCCGCGCTCAGTCAGAAAGCTTTATCTCGCCACTGAGGCGTGTCTGATCAGACATTTTATTTAAAATGCATGAAGGTGGATATAAACGCGTCGGAAGCGATCCGTGTTTACATGCATGAGCACGCGCTCTCCGCACTCTTTGTTTTCCGACGTCCATCCGGGTAACTTTAACCCCGCCCCTTCATCCGGGGTCTTTCAGGCTACTACCCGCAGCGTACAGGATAGGAAACACAGAGTGAGAGATTAATTGCACACGTTCGGTTTAAATTATTAAAAGTTCCTCAGAGTATACATTTCTAAAAGTTTTATTTATGACACGGAATTCTGAAACATTTTAAAAGCCAAATCAAACAGGTTACTCCACCTCTGACAGAGAATCATTAGCATGAAGGCTAACAATGGCCACTGAGTGACGGCGCTGCTGGAGTCTCCCACCGCACAGAAAGCATTAAAGAGTGAAATATTGATCATCATTACCACAAATCCAACACAAACACTTATAAATATATAAAACACTACACTATGTCAGATTTAGCCGAGCGCACCTTAGCTAGCTTTTCATTAAATATGCAGCGTGAACTTAGTTTAGAGCTCGTGCACTTACCTTTCTCCGCCGTGTAGTCTTTTGGTGCCATTTTCTCAACAAGAAAATAAAAATTCAGACACCTGGACACTTAAAAACCCACACGGGATGTGGAGCAAATTACCGCTAAGTGTTTGACTTTCTTTTAAACCGTATACCTTACTCTTATTTGTCAGACCCACGCGCTACCCACAAACAAGAACTACTGCGAAAACTGGCGCGAGTCTTCTCTCACTCTGCACCAATGAGAACACCGGACGAGCTGCGGCCTAGACCAATGAAAACGCCCGGACACCCGTAATCGAAACCAATCCAACCGCGTCAGTCTGTCTTCTAGAAGGAGGGACTTCTTCATGGCGCGAAAAACGAAGGGAACGCAATGCGTCACGTGACGGCGGCGTCCAATTGCATTGCGTGACAGAAGCGCGCCAAAATGGCTGCCGGGACAAAAGAGTCAGAGCGCGCGAGTCTGGAGCTTTAAAGCCAACAATAAAATGGCGGCGCTCATGCTGAGTGATCAGCGCGCCTGTTGAGAAAAAACAAAACAAAACAGACACTATTCAAGTAGCTTGTAAACTCTCTCAGCAACAACTTTGAATATTTAAACTTAGTTTTTTTTTCTCCTAAGAATCAGTTTATGAGTTATGTGTACAAATTCTATGTTATTACACTTTCCTACAGTGGGATGCAAAAGTTTGGGCACCCCTGCCTGGTCAAAATTGCTGTTACTGTGAACAGTTAAGCAAGTTGAAGATGAAATGATCTCCAAAATGGCAGAAAGTTAAAGATGGCTCATTCCCTTTATATTTTAAACAAAAACAATTTTTTTATTTTCATCTTTTACATTTTCAAAATGATAAAGGAGAAGGGCCCGAAGCAAAAGTTTGGGCACCCTGCATGATTCGTACCTAATAGCCCTCACTTTGGCAAGCATAACAGCTTGTAAACGCTTTTTGTAGCCAGCCAAGAGTCTTTCAGTTCTTGTTTGAGGAACTTTCATCCATTCTTCCTTACAAAAGTCTGCCAGTTCAGATTCCTGGGCCGTCTTGCACGCACTGCTCTTTTGTAGTCTATCCACATATTTTCAAAGATGTTCAGATCAGGGGACTGTGAAGGCCAGGGCAAAACCTTCAGCTTGTGCCTCTTGTGGATTTTGAGGTGTGTTGAGGATCATTATCCATTTGTAGAAGCTATCCTCTTTTCAATTTCAGCTTTTTTTTACAAATGGTGTTTTGTTTGCTTGCAGGATTTGCTGGAATTTCATTGAATCCATTCTTCCCTCTACCCCCGAAATGTTCCCCGTGCCATTGGCTGCAACACGACCCCAAAGCATGATCGATCCACCCCCACACTTAACGGTTGGAGAGATGTTCTTTTCATGAAATTCTGTACCCTTTTTTCTCCAAACACACCTTTGCTTGTTGCTGCCAAAGAGTTCCATTTTAACCTCATCGGTCCACAGGACTTGTTTCCAAAATGCATCAGGCTTGTTTAGATGTTCTTTTGCAAACTTCTGACGCTGAATTTTGTGATGAGGACGCAGGAGAGTTTTTTTTCCTGATGACTCTTCCACGACAGCCATGTTTGTGCAGGTGTCGTTGAACAGTCGAACAATGTATCACAACTCCAAAGTCTGTTAATCTTCCTGAAGGTCTTTTGCAGTCAAGCAGGGGTTCTGATTTGCCTTTCTAGCAATCCTACGAGTAGCAGTCTCTGAAATTTTTCTTGGTCTTCTAGACCTTGTCTTGACCTCCACTGTTCTTGTTCACTGCCATTTCTTAATTACATTTCGAACTGAGGAAATGGCAACCTGAAAACGTTTTGCTATCTTCTTGTAGCCGCCTCCTGCTTTGTGGGCCTCAACCATTTTCAGAGTGGCAGGAAGCTGCTTAGAAGAACCCATGGCTGCTGATTTTTGGGACTAGGTTAGAGGAGCCTGGGTATTTATAAAGCTTGGAAATTTGCATTACCTGGCCTTTCCTAACAATGAGTGTGAACAAGCCATAACCCTAACAAACCAAGGTCTGAGACCTTGATCAAAGTGATCAGAGTGCTCAAATCTCCTAGGGTTCCCATACTTTTGCAAGTTACTCCTTTCCTTTTTTCACTCTAAAATTGTACACAACCAAAATAATACATCGATGTTGCTTAAAATGTTGAAGTGTGTTTAACTTTATGCCTTTTGGAGTTCATTTCATCTTCAACTTGCTTAACTGTTCACAGTAACTTTGACCAGGGGTGCCTAAACTTTTGCATACCACTCTACGTCTCTCTCTGGGTAGAAATAGTAGGATTTTGGCAGAATATCAGAGTGTCATGTCTACACTTTAATGTTCTGAAAGTGTAAAAAAAAAAGTTGAAATTCCTGCCTGAAAAACTTTAAAACATGCTTTTATTGAAATGGGATATTCAAATAATGTTGGACATTAGTTAAAAAAAAAAAAAGAGAAAAATGTCCTTTAGACTGTGTAGCAGTGATGACGGTGATTTGTGAGGAAAACCTTTCACAATCTGGTATCAAAATAAAGTGAAGATTTCGCACTCGTTAGATTCAGTATTCGTTCTTGACTTACTTTCAAGTAGTAGATAATAAACATGGCATAAACAAACATCTTTGTGTCAACCAAATTTGCATGATGGGATACAAATCCCTTGATGCAATGCATGATCTAGAAGAAGGCTTCTGATTGGCTGTGTTGTGCATGCGAAAGAGCAGTGCAACCAATCAGAAGCCTTCTTATAGAGATCATGCAGAGCAAAGTTCCAAACATAAACCCAGATCCGAAGTTTCAGTCACATTCAACTCCAAGACTTTGACAAAGAACTGAGATGTAATTAACATTGGCCTTTCTTTTTATTTTTAACTTGACAAACATGAGTTGTCATGCTGAGTGCCTCCACATGACAAACAAGAGTAAATTTTATCAAGTAGGCCAAATATCTTTTGCTGTAGTGGTTTCCGACAGTTCCGTGAACTTGTCTTTTTTCCAGATATATGTGTCAGATCGGGTCTGATGGAACACCATGCAATCACATTTTCGTACCCAAAGAAACAATCCAGGTGGTCGTCTAGTCACGTTTCCCTCACCTGGACTTTCACTTGCTCGGCAAGAGTGTCCCCCCCCCCAACATATCCCAACCCTTGTTCCAGAGACCTACAAGGACATAATGTGCCCTAAACCAGATGTGCCAGAGGATAAAGAACTACAGGTGCAGGGAGATAAAGGACAAGAAGGACAGAGATGAAGTAATGGAGGTGGGTGAGAACATGCATGGGGCCACAATCAAGGACATGGCCGTGACAAAAAGGTCAAAGCATTTGTGTGTGTGTGTGTGTGTGTGTGTGTGTGTGTGTGTGTGTGTGAGTGAGTGAGTGAGTGAGTGAGTGAGAGAGAATACATCAACTTGAGACATTTTCAAGGAACTTTAGAATTTTGGAACTTTTGCACTGCAAGCTGAGGAGACGGTGGTACGTGAAGGGTACAAGGGTGAAAAAAATCCTGTAAAAACAAAAAACCCTACATTTTGTAAATATGTTTACACATTCCTTTAAAAGGTAAAGTGAAACCATTTTGTGTGCGCATCTGTGAAGCCATAAATATGTTCCCCAAATTTCACTTTTATATATTTTTTTGAAGTGTGCTTTGCTCAGAAGTTTGCAAGTAGATTTCTCCATTTCTGACTTTTTTTTAACACAAAGTATGACTATGGGTCAATTTTCCTGATGGATGAATCATTGGAAAGCCTTTTTTTTGTTTTGTTTTTTAAATAAAAGTGTTCATTCATGAAAATCTAGCTTTGAAAAATTCACAAACGTGACTGGTTTTGCAATGATGGGTCATTTTATATATTACACATACCACAGTGTGCTCTCCATACTTGTAAAGATGAGTAGAAGTGGTTAGAATAAGAATAACATCTTTTGGTGAAGGAGCTTCATTTCACACGGGGGGGGAGTCCTACCTCAAAATGATACACAAGACTGAATGCTGTTTTACTGGTAAAGGGAGGTTGGACAGAGTATAAATGCAGGGGTGCCAAAAATAGAGGTGTGTTTTTGTTGAAAATTATTTCTTGAGAAATTTGTTTTTCTCTGAATAAATTTTCATTAAAAGGTTGGATTTTTCTCTTTTTTTCCCCCCCAGTGTGAGATGAAGCAACTTCAGCCAAAGGTGGATATTTTCCCCCTAACTCTCTTTTTACTAATCTCTACAAGGGGTGATAATCTTGGAGGGCACTGGATTTATACGAGCTTCATTTCATCAGCTGGAGCTATGATTAAAGGGGCAGATTGTAAACCTCTGCTGCTTGGGAGCTGAATTGCACTTGAACTGAAAACAGTGAGAATCTGTTCACGAAACCTTAAGGAAGAGAGTTCATCATTTCCACACAGACTGAAGACTAAAAGCGATGAAAAGTAAAAGCGATGACGTTACCCTTTTAATATCAGCAAGAAATGTGTTGTGAAATGTACCATGTTCAAATCCCAGCAGTGAAGGAGACACTCACATGCACATAGAGAGAATCGAATTTCTGCTGTTGCTCGACTGAAATCGAAGTTCAAAATGCCATGTATACACCTTAATTCGGCTGAAATTGAACCGAACTTGATTTCTCGGAATCGAGCTACACGACCTAGTTTATGCGATTTCTGCCGAGCTACTTTGTGCATGTATACCCTATTGAGCTAGTTGTCGAGCTACTTCCAGAAGTGACGAGTGACGAGACCACAAGCGGGAAACACAACAGTCTCGGTCGGCATGACAACGAATCATGACAACGGCATGAATCTTTTCTTTTTGTGGCATTGTTTGCACTGTTAAAATTTAGCTCACTTACTGTATCACCAAATACATCTGTACAGCTGTTGCATAGCTGTGAATTGTGTGTGTGTGTGTGTGTGTGTGTATATTATATATATATCCAACATCTGAAGAATGTCAATAAAAACAAAAACAATTGAACTTTTTGTGTGTTTATTAAGACACAAGTTAAATTGTAAGCAAAAAAAAATTTTGTAAGCAAAAAATGGACTTTAGAAAAATATTATTGTGCAAAATAAGTTGTCTTACAAAACAGTGGTCGGCGCCGGACAGTTTGTAGCCATAGTCTGTTAGAGCAAGCCTAACAGCTTGAACACGGAACTGCTACTGTTGCCAGATTGGGGGTTTTAAGTGCATTTTAGCGGATTTGAACAGGTTTTGGACTGGAAAACGTCAGCAGTATCTGGCAACACTATAGCTCTTCTTCATGACGACAACCGGAAGTGTACCAACACGATGGGGCGTGTAGCGCCACGTGTGGCTCGGGTGCACAATGCACCTTGCACAATAGCCCGATTTCACTTGTGCATGTAGGATTGGATTTCTCTGGCACCCCTGCTGGGACCCTTTGCTCGATTACCAACAGCAGCTCGATTTGGATGTGCATGTAAACGTAGTCACTGTGGAAGACCTGATCAGGATTTTATTACTACGGTCATCTTTTCAGCAAGTTTAGCCTGGACCTGAACCCAGAGGAAATCCAGACTAATCGAGGGAGAATGTGAAATTTGTTGGCTTGACAGAGCCAACGTACCGTTCCTCTTGAGGCCTGTTATTCACACCAGAATAGACACCGGTCTTTAATTATCAGTTTTAATCGATTAACCAAATGACAGTACTATTATAGTGTACAATGAATATCTGTAAACATCCATTTTGAACAACTTTCATAAACATTAACACTCGTACAGAATTAACATCGAGACCACAGGTGTTTGTGGATTTCTTACTCAAACAGGTCTTCTAAGAAACTGGTGGAGTGGCGTGTTGATGGCTGAGAGAGAGAGAGAGAGAGAGAGAATTAGATTAAATTAGATTAGATAGAACTTTAGTGATCCCTTTGGGAGGGTTCCCTCAGAGAAATTAAAATTCCAGCAGCATCATTAAAGGATAAACAGAGAATAGAAAATAGAGAAAACTTCTAGATAAATTAAGTATTTACATATACAAATATAAAAGAGAATAAGATATGGGGAGGGAAAAAAGAGAAAGAAAATCATTCGTAATTTTGTTTGTTTTCTTCGCAGGATACTTCAGACATTGCTTGATAGGGAGGGAAGTATCAGGGAATTAACACTTGTGTTACTATGCAGTACAAATCCATGTAGTGCTCACCTGAACAAATAAACAAACAAACAAAACAATATAGAACAGACACATATAGATTCATTTTCTTCTCACCAAAGATACAGCACCAACCCCATCTGAGTCTTCATCATAGTCCTCAATGTCAGGTTCATCCTCCTCCTCAAAGTCCTCCTCAATCAGAGCAAGCCTGCATGAACAAACAATTTACACAAATCAACAATTATCAAATATTTAACTGACAGGCAGACATGAGATAAACAAATTACATTCCCCCCGAGTCATGACTATGACGACTATACAGTGCCTGGCCGGGGTGTCTCACATACTCAAATATTTCGTTGGATGCTTTCAGCCTTAATTATGTTGTGTATTAGCGATGGTATGGTTTCAACATCATGATGTAATGTCACAGCACTTCTTTCCATCCAGAGTTGCATTAATTTTTTCATTAAGCTCTTGGAAAATCGGACCACTGCGTAAAGTCTTCTCCAGCACATTCCAAAGACTTTCAATGGGGTGAAGGTCCGGACTCTGGTGGCTAATTCACGTGTGAAAATGATTCCTCATGCGCCCTGAACCACTCTTTCACAATCTGAGGCCAAATTTTATGCCCAGGCCATCAGGGAAGGGAAAAAAAAATCCATCCATGTGATAACCTGGTTGTTGAGGACACTCAGGCAAATCAAGCTGAATTCATTTAATCGCTACGTACCGTTTGAGTCTCGACCTGATCAACTGAAGCAACCACAGATCCCAACACTGCCTCCAGAGGCTTCTACAGTGGCCGCTATGCATAACAGGTTCATCACTTCATGCACTTCCCTTCTTACCCTGACACACCCATCACTCAGGAATCGCGTCAATCCGGACTTGTCAAACCACATGACCTTTTGTCATTGCTTCCGAGTCTAATCTTTATGCTCCCGCGTAAATTAAAGCATTTTCTTTTGATTAGCCTCATTGACAAGAGGTTTTCTGAAGGCCACACAGCCGTTTCGTCCCAGTCCTGAGTTCTCATCACGCTGTGCCTGTGTGGAAGTGCTCTTAAATGTCACGATTGAACATAGCCATGAGTTCTACTGTTGATTTTTTCATGATTCAATTTCAGTGTTGAAATGATCTCCAAACAGTCAGTAAAGAATTTTTCTGACCACATTTTTTTTCCGTGAAGCTGACAGTTCAGCACGGTCCTTCCAGGTTTTAATGATGCGTTGGACAGTTCTCAACCCAATTCCAGTAATTTCATGAATCTCCTTCGATGTTTTCGTTGCTTGATTCAGGTTTAAGAAAGGAGAAGCTTTTCACTGCATCGCTTAAGATTAAAAGATTAACATGTTTCAGCTGGCAAATAATCACTGCAATAATGATCCAAATGGCAACTTTTTTTGGCCAGATAGTGAGGGTATCTGCATATGCATTAACATAACTTTGCAGAAAATGCAACCGAGATGTAATTTGAATTGTGTGATTTTAAATACATCAGGAGATCAAAGACCCTCTTTCCACTTTTTATGCATTTTGAGCATCAGGATTACATCTGAAAAATTATCCACGTCAAGATACAAGCGGAAACGCACTCAAGATACATATAAAAGCAATAATCGAGAAAATCCAGTCAATCATCACTCAAACCACTTTAAGTTCAGACAGACATTTAACCAGATTCTCGATTACCTTTATCCTCAAGTTCCCAAATAGCTCGGCAAGATTCTCATATGCCAAATGTAGTCAATCAAAAATTGTGTTGCGAGTTCACACAAAGTGCACCGATGTGGGCGTCGTCACATCAACTTCACAAAAAGGTGTGCAGTGATGAACTTGCCACAGTGCAAATATTTTCAGCTAACATTTCCTGAAACAAGGCCAAAGACTTGGGAAATGACGACATAAGCCCACAGGAGGCTGCAGCCGAGTTAAAGCGATAATTTCCAAAATCGAGTGCAAACAGCACTGTTTTGAGACCAAAGTGTGGTGCAGCCCATGAAACATACAGTTGATCAGTCACCTTTGCTCTTCAGAGGTGAAGACAGGAGAATTTAGCCTGAATAATTCAATCGGGTGACATCAGTGACATATGAATAACTTTAAGGATAAACACAGGGTTAGATTTCTGTAAAACCTGAGCATCGCCCTGCGTACGCCATGCGGGAAGTTGCTGCCAAAGCATGGATCTCAGTAACACACACTGCTGAAGCCAGTGCCAGCTGAACATCCAGAGGTTGAAATAAAGCAGCCAGCTAAATCCCTCCACCCCCCTTTGATAAAGGGGTGTGTGTGTGTGTTTTGCCAGTGTTGTGTTAACAAAAGCGACATAGCAAGCCAAACATACATCAACAGTAGAGAGGGCCTTTGCCTTGTCCAGCACTTCTTACAGGATTAATGAAATCACAGGGACAGACGAACGCAAAGCAACTGAACCTGATGCTGTGCATCACCCTTCACGCACTGCATCTGAATGGTCATTCTGGATCCCTCATAGCGGATGAGACACAGTGGGCATAAACATGGCATTTGCAGGGCTGGGAACACGGCCTTTGGAACTGGCCCAGAGACGGAGGATCAGACTGTTGATTCGGTTTCTACCACAGCCGTATTTGGTTAAAATCTAATCAGGATCCAAACTGGTAAATAGATTTCTAACAGACAGCTGCGACAAATATACACATCATGCTGCGAGTGTATCATGTTACTACACTTTATTACAAACGTAGTATTGTTCACATACATCTGAAGCTGAGAATGTACGTTGCTGTGTTCAGAACTCTCCTGCTCCTTCCGGCGAGGCATCAGTTTCCTCTGTATACTCCTACACACAGAGTGAGAACAACAGCTACCAAGGTTTATTCTACAGGCCAACTATGTCATAGAGCATAATCAATGAAAAAAATAAAAAATAAGAATAATAATGCAAGTGATTTCAGCCATGTTGGTAAAAAAAAAAAAAAAAATTCAGAACAAGTGTGTCTAATTTCCCAGGGCTCAACTGCTGTAATGAAGAAAAATAATATTCCAGTCAAAGACATGGGTGTTAGCAGACAGAAGTCATTTTGACTGGGGGAAAAAAAAAAATTTACTGAAGCCGGAGGCTGAGGGTGCGCAGCAGCCGAACGAGCCGGCAACGCTGGCAAGGCACGAAGCAGCGCCTTGGGCTTATAGCCCAAGGTGCACGGAGCGCGGGGAGGGTGCGGGAGGGGGTATCCCCCTCCCGCAAGGGGGGTCTGGGGGATCACCCCCAGAAAATTTTTGAAAATACAGTGCTCTGAGGTGCTTTCTGAGCCCATTTTGCAAGGTTATAAATGAAAAATAACAGTGAGTATTCAAGACATAATATGGTCTATATATACAAAATTTTAATGGTTGGACCACAATTTTAAATTCAAATACAGGTAAATATCACACTAGATAATAGCTAGCTATTGTACCACACAACAGCCTACATAGTGATGGTAGCAAATCAACTTTCTTCTTTACTATTTGCAGAAGAAATATTTCAAATATTCATAGAACACTATTTTAAGACTGTTCAGCAATGTTTAACTAGTTTATCAAATGCTGGAAATTTTCTTTTTACATGTGTGAATACCACTAAATGTAGGTAAACCATTGCCACATACTAGATCACCTTTTCCATTACTACATACAGTAAAAGAATTATTCCAAAATTCATAGAACACTATTTTCAGTTTTATCAAATGCTGAAAACAATTTTTTTCATAATGAAGTAATGGAAAAGGTGATCTAGACATCATCTAGTATGTGACAATAGTTTACCTACATTTAGTGGTATACACATGTAAAAAAATTTTCAGCATTTGATATGCTATGTTATTGAATGAAAAATGTTATTTTTCATTTATAACCTTGCAAAATGGGCTCAGAAAGCACCTCAGAGCACTGTATTTTCAAAAATTTTCTGGGGGTGATCCCCCAGACCCCCTCCCGCACACCTTGGGCTATAAGCCCAAGGCGCTGCTTCCGCCTTGCCGGCGTTGCCGGCTCGTTCGGCTGCTGCGCACCCTCAGCCTCCGGTTTCAGTAAGTTTTTTTCAGTCAAAATGACTTCTGTCTGCTAACACCCATGAGTTTGCGTCAGTGCTTGCTGGCGGACGGCTTTTTGGTGCGTTTTATATTCATTGGCGTGTTTAAGCAGCACCTTCTTTCCATTCTGTCCATACCTAATATCTTGCTGACATAATAAGCAAAACGCAACTCCTGGCTTGTCTGTCAACTTTCGACACCATGTGTGGACAGGTTTTCCAAAATTGTCGGTTTCCTTCAACCAATCATCCCGCCAACGATTTTTTATAGCCCTGTCTAGTTTCTTTATTTCTGCTTTAGATGCGCCGATTTCCAGAAAATTTGGCATTATAACTGTCAGACTTCAATCGTTGTTTGTTTGCTACAATGTTGATAGTTTGCCAAGAATGGCCTAAGATACAGCTTGGTAATATTCGGATTTCAGCGACAGTGCACAACATGCAAACACACCTGAGATGGAGCTTTACGGCATACTAATCATGAAAAACTACTACGGAAAGCTTATAGTGCCAAACCAAAAAACGTTTATATACTGGTGGGTAATTTGAAAGCTAAAAAAAAAAATCCCAGAATATTGGCATTTTATTTTTGACGGAAATCCGTATTTCCGTCCAGGTACTAACACCCATGGTCAAAGATCTACACAGCACATATCACCCATCAACAGAAGGGTAGAGATAGACAGCCTGGCAAATAGAGATAGACAGAAAGATGCTACCCAGACAGACAAATTTTACCCCTCGATAAAGTCATCCTCTGATGGCTGATCTGAGCTGAATTCTGATGGTGGCGGAGATGGCTGGTGTGTGTGTGCAACACGACTCTGTATAACTGTGGAGGTGAAAGCAGGAGTGTCCAAACTGCTACTGACTGACCCTACACACACACACACACACACACACACACACACACACACACACACACACACACAAATAAGGTGCAAGCAAGATGAAAAACCTCACATCATTCCGTTTCTGTGTGCATACTGACTCTCCATGGTCCTGCGTCTCTTGGCTGGTGTGTGTGGAGGAGAGACAGCGGTGGACTCTCTGGCTCCCGAATGCAGCGAGCGCTCATACATGCTCGCATAGACACTACTTACACTCGCACTCTCACACGAACGGTGCAGATAATCCAATCTGCAGCAAGAGAGAGATTGACAGGGAGAGATGATGCAGATTTTATTCAAGAGAATAATTAAATGAAATATAATAATTTTTTCAAATTTAAATATTGAGTGGGAGTGTATGCATGAGACACACAGATGTGTCCTGTCCTGCTTCATGAGTTTGTAGCTGAATTCACTGAGGATCTCCAGAAAGCTTAGATTGGGATGATCACTTTCATCAGATTCTCTCAGCGCAAAACGGATACCATCCCTAAACACACAAAGTAAGATTTTAAAAGCAATCAAGGAACATTTGATTTATATTTCTACTGTTAAGGGATTTTTCCTTTGCAAACTCTTCTTTATATTGCATAATATATTGATTGCACTGTATTCGACATGAGAAAACTTAATACTGGATTTAGTTTATTGATTTTAAATGTGATTTTTGTACGCATTTGCACAGACTGTTTATTAATATTTCTGTGTTTGTTTGTGGTGAGCTACATGAAAATCAAAATATGCATGTGCAGATTAAGTGTGTGTACTGACTGATGCAAGGCAATCAGTGGTTTGCGGATGGGCTGCAGATTAATGCCAAAGCTCATAGCAAGTTTCTTCGCCACGTCTCGAATGTCCCTCATCTCTTCATCATGATCTTCGTCACCTAATGAGGAATACAGCTACACACATACAAATAAAAGTTGCTCAAGGAAGAAGAGGACAAATTTTAATCACCGAGGCCTGTTAACTAATAGCCTTATGATCCTTCTAATTCGGAATGAATACGAGTGACTTCTAGGCTACGTTCACACTGCAGGCTGAAGTGACTCAAATCCGATCTTTTCGCCCATATGTGACCTGTATCCGATCTTTTATTGACAATTTGAACGACACAGATCCGATTTTTTCAAATCCGACCCAGGCCGTTTGGATATGTGGTGCTAATTCCGATTCCTATCCGCTCTTTTCATATGCGACTTCAGTCTGAACCGCCAGGTCGCATTCATCCGACTTACACGTCATCAACAAGCCACAAACGTCACTATTCTGCGCTGAAGTAGGCGGCGGGTCTCTCAAAAAAGTTACAACAACATGGCGCATAATCACGGGCGCAGATAGAGGGTGGGACGAGTCATATTTAAATTCACCTCGTTCGGTCCCCCCCACTTATAGGGAGGAAAAAACGTCTATGCTGTCTTTCTTTGCATAAGTCAAACCTCACGGAAAAATCAAAAGACTAATTACCATTCGGTTTATTAAGGTGCACAGCAGT
This sequence comes from Neoarius graeffei, assembly GCF_027579695.1. Lineage (NCBI taxonomy): Eukaryota > Metazoa > Chordata > Actinopteri > Siluriformes > Ariidae > Neoarius > Neoarius graeffei. The sequence continues at coordinate 13,089,100 of NC_083588.1, forward strand.
GTATACATAGTTGCAACAACTCACATAAAACAAAACAAAGACTGATATTCGGTTGGTTGAGCTGCGCAGACTGCACAGGTTGCGAGCTCGAGCTTGGTTGCTATGGTTACTAACAACAAGTTTGACAGGCATATCGGGGTTGGTTTGCTGGCAGCTTTGTCCCCCCCAGTTCAAAAAACGTATCTGCGCCCCTGCGCATGACATCAGTGCGAGGGACGCTTCGGGCTGTGAAGGTTCTGAATCTTCTCAATGGAAGGACGCAGAGGTTAGGGAGCTGATTTCCATTTGGGGGGATGCAGCTATTCAAGCTAGATTGGATGAGTCATACCGCAACCGGGCGGTTTTACTTCCGTAAACACTGGCCATGCTCACTGCGTGTGACGTCGTCGTATCCTGCAGTGCGCATGCGGAACACTTTTAGGTCGCTTTTCGTTCATACTGAGGATCACATACAAGTCGCATATATTTGTTAATGTGAACGACCTCACAAAAAAATCGGATTTCACAAAAAAATCGGAATTGAGCATTAAGCCTTGCAGTGTGAACGTAGCGCTAGAGTCAAGGTCACTGGAATATTAATAGTCGTATAATTTCTTATTGTTTTTAGCACAAGTAACGTACACGCTGCTCGTGGGCCAACATTTTTTTCAGCTGTGGAACCTGGGATATTCTGACATCCTCATGGAATATTAGTATTTGGTATAAATAGAGGTGATTATCAGGGATGTGATTTGGGGCTGGTGAAATTATCTGAAAATTTTAGCTGGGGGTCTGGGGGCCATAGGCCCCCAGCTGGTCCAGGGCAGTGCCCTGGTGGGGGGACAAGGGGGAGCGAAGCCCCCCGAAGCTCCTGGGTTCTGGGGTTTTCTGACTTAAAAATTGTACTAAAATGGCAAGCAAACACAAAAGAAAAAACCTTGTCATTATTAACAAATTCAAGCCAATTTAATGGTCAACATGCAACTCTGAGCCCCTATAGTAAATTCAATGATTCTTAACTGACAAAAAGCCAAAACATGAAACCTAAAAATGTCATTCTAAATTAAATCATCTGCATTAGAATAAATAGAAAATTGTATAAGGAAAAACAAAATTTATACTTTCAATTACTGTAGAAGTTGAACGACCTAAATGTGCCTTTTCAAACAAACATGATGCAACATAAGAATTCATCCACCATTATTTATTAAACTCTATTGCTCCTGGTAGTCTCCCGGTTTGCTTCTTATGTATGGCAACTTCTAATATTTGATTAAGTTACTGCACACCCCGTTTAGACAGGGTAACAGGATTGACAAAAAATTAGTCATGCATAGACTACTTACCAAAACTGAAATTAAGTAAATATTCTCAGATTCAGTTCATTCTGCCATCCATATAAAAGATGAGAATATGTAGATCCTTGACAACAAATAATTTCAATAATAGCTTTTGGGAGCATTTATTTTTGTTATGTGATTAATCACGGTAACAGAACTGACACAAACCTCAGGGACAGGTACAAAAATTAACAAAACATTGAAAAAATATATTTTCTTAATTGCATTTTCAATTTGTGACATCATATGTCCATTGTGGTTTCCACAGTCTTGTCGTTGAACGTGAAAAAGTTTCAATTCCACCTTTGTCTAACATTAAGAATCATGTCTGAAAAAAAGTCTCTTTTCAGTGGGACAGTCATTTTTGCTCATTTTCGACCCTAAAATTTGCTACAAAATACACATTTATGAACCAAAGTAGTCAAATTTTGAAATGCAAGGTAGAACTGATAATGTTTTATCATATGAGACCATAAAAAGGTTTTAGAAATCTCAAAATGTAAACAAAACACATCCGGACAAAAAAAATATGTTTTCTGTGAAATTGACTCATATACAGAACTGTACAGTGTTCACTCACTTGAGGATTTTCATATGCAAGAATAAAAATCACTTTTTCACTAAACAACATTCACAAAAAATGCGTTTGCAATTAATTGGGATCCACTGTTTTTATCATTTCAACCGGGCATCAGACCCTCGGCCAACTGAAAATGTCTTTCATGCACTTTTCTCCCTCATGAGAATTTTGAAAAGTTGGCAAGTATGTATTATTTGCACTAACATTTTAATATTGAATAAACATCAAAATTGTGTATAATTACATTATATCCACGCTGTGGGAAAAGTTTTGAGCGAAAATTAAAACTAACTTCGAGTGAAAAAGGTGAAATAATCTGTGATGAAGTTGGCAGAGACTCTGAGGTAAAGTGAGAGGAGGCGGGAGGGGTCAAGCATCACTGCCGCCTCACAGACTCACTTTCCCGGGTTAAACTCCCACCACTCCTCCTCTCTCCAGCTTTTTTGTTTTGTTTTCACCAAGTAACCATTTTGATTTGTAAACTAGAGCCGTGATTTAAACTGCTGTTTCTTCGGACGTAAATAAAACAAACTGAAATAAAAACCGCTCCTTCTTTTCTCCTCAGAAGGTTTAGCCTCCGATGCTAACCTTTTCACCACAGCTTTCATAGCGTGCGCATGCGCATCCAGGAAGCAACAGATGGCGCGAGGCCACGTTGCCACGGCAACCTTTGTCACTCCGCAAAAACATACCCAACTGTCGCACGTGCAGTGACACCATCACTACTCACAGGTTTATTATGGGGAAAGAAATGAGCTGGGTTGTTTTTTTCTTCTTCCCCATGTTTATTTACTTTAAAAACACACACACACACACACACACACCAAACTGATGATCAGGTGCATCTTTACGCTCGATCACGGAGGCTGCCATCTTTCAACTCTTTGTTTGAAGCGAGCTTACGTACAGCTATCTAACAAGCGCGTTCATTGGTTGTTACACAGCGATGGACCAATCACGTACCTCGTTTCATATCAATGATGGAATTACTGAAAGTCGGAACGAATAGGATATGAATGCGGATTTTTGAGCGAAAAATCGGAAAAGAATTTTTTTTTTAATTTTGAGGTGAAAAAAGCGGAATTCTGCGAATTCGCGGAAAAATCACATCCCTGGATTATAGGAAATTGCGCATTTCTCGATAACCACCTTGAGTGACTCGGCAAATGGCGGCCAATCGCTTTGTCACCCTAAGTGAGGAAGGATGACAAATTATGAAAGAAAACGTTGGTCCTAAAAGCACTAAAAAACAAACAAAAAAAAATAAGGCTACGTTCACACTGCAGGCTGAAGTGACTCAAATCTGATCTTTTCGCCCATATGTGACCTGTATCCGATCTTTTATTGACAATATGAACGACACAGATCCGATTTTTTCAAATCCGACCCAGGCCATTTGGATATGTGGTCCTAATTCCGATTCCTATCCGCTCTTTTCATATGCGACTTCAGTCTGAACTGCCAGGTCGCATTCATCCGACTTACACGTCATCAACAAGCCACAAACGTCACTATTCTGCGCTGAAGTAGGCGGCGGGTCTCTCAAAAAAAGTTACAACAACATGGCGCATAAATGACATCAATGCGAGGGACGCTTCGGGCTGTGAAGGTTCTGAATCTTCTCAATGGAAGGACGCAGAGGTGAGGGAGCTGATTTCCATTTGGGGGGATACAGTTATTCAAGCTAGATTGGATGGGTCATACCACAACCGGGCGGTTTTACTTCCGTAAACACTGGCCATGCTCACTGTGTGTGACGTCGTCGTATCCTGCAACGCGCATGCGGAACACTTTTAGGTCGCTTTTCGTTCATACTGAGGATCACATACAAGTCGCATATATTTGTTAATGTGAACGACCTCACAAAAAAATCAGATTTCACAAAAAAATCGGAATTGAGCATTAAGTCTTGCAGTGTGAACGTAGCGTAACAAGCTCAACAAAAATCTCCAAATCCCCTTTTGACTTTAATATGTACCTGATCTAGGGCACAGAAATAAAGTAGGGATCCTCAGCATCATCACAACCACTACTTCGCTTCTTCCCCTTCATAGAGATTAAAGTGGAGCAAAGAAAAAAAAATCCTGAACTTTTGAAAGACAAACTAAGATGGGGGAGGGGGCCAGTGTCCCCTGAAAAAATTTTAATAACATGCAAAACCCTGCATTCTAGTGCTTATTTTCACTAAAACAAGTTATAACTTTTAAGCCTTTTTCTTTCATGTACATTCATGATTAATATGTCAAAAATATCAAATTTAATTCCCCGAGTTAATGAGTAATTTTCAGGAGTGCATTTAGAAAACGCGGTGATTTTCCTGGCTACACAGTTCATTACTTTGAAAAAAATCAGACAGTTGACGGTAAACTCAGCAAAATCCCAAAACAGTACTGTTAAAAAGTAAAGGTCTGTTCGAGTTTCTAAAGCTTTCAGGTTTCAATGTTGGGGACATTGAGCCTTGTTTATCAGAGTTGTGCGTTTGCATAAGCTAAAGTGAACTAAAAATTTCCAATTCATATTTATGCGAGTTGAACCAATTGTTTACATTAGTTTGTATTGTCTGTAAATTTAAACACACCAATGAATACCAAATTTCTCATGTAAATCAGGGGTGTGGCTAGGATTTTTTCAGGGGTGTGTGTGCGTGTCACACACTGACTGGCAGCCTGAGTGCATTATGTAACAAAAAATAAATTACCATTGCTAGTTTTAGGCAGCTTAGAAACCGGCTCTTCCATTATTGCTGTTTCTTCCACGTTTTCTTGATGATGTGTTCTAGAAACGGCACTAAAACTTAGCTTCGAAGCCACAAAATGCAACTTTGAGATATATATATATATATATATATATATATATATATATAGCTTACCTCTCTTCATGTCGAAAGGAGGAGGAAAGTTTTGCTTGTTTTGACACGGCGAATTAACAACACAAGAGGAAATACTTGTAATTTGCAACTAAAAAGACCACAGCTACACTGGCAGCTTGAACATGCTTTCTAGTGCGATTGTGTTGCGCAGAACGGTGTCAGTCCTGCGCGCCTTAGCTTGTGCACCTGAAGCCTTAGCTTGTGCACCTGAAGGCGCGCCTAACAAAGAACACCTGTCTTTAATCAATTAACTATGTTTGGGCTATTTAAGGACTGCGTCCATGCAAGGACGATGCGAAGTATTACGCCGCGTCTAGGAACGCGAAAAACCCGAAAAATACATTTCTCCATTCGGGAAACCGGAGATTTTCAAGAGTTTTGTCAAATATCCGGATTTCCGGGTAAATCCGGAAGACTTTCATCTATACCTTCATTCCGCAGTGACTTGCATTTAGTTTTCAATTCTCACAACACTCTCACATCCTCACAGATACTCAAGTATAAACCAGGCCCGAGTCTGCAGAACACATACCTGCTGCAGGCTGAGGCAGATTGTTCTTGCACTCTCCACTGGGCTCATAATCCTCGACTTACTCAGAGTCTCCTTAATTATATCACCAAAATCTCTGTAGAACTACACACACACACGCTCGTTCTTTATAGAATAAATGACACGAGATAAAATCAACAGAGCATATAAGTCACACAAAGATATTGTCACCGATATATACATATCTCGTCTCATACACGCTATTATTTAAAACCAAACGGCAACTTTTTTTTTTTTTAATTGGGGTCAGGCAGGATATATAAAATCGATTTAAAAACTAGCTCAAAGTGCGGTGCATCACACAGACCTTGCTGTAGTGTTTGAAGACATCCGCTGCTGCTCGGAGCTCCAACACGCCGTAAATGATAAGTTTGCAGTAACCTGCCAGCTGATTCCTTCTGCGCTGGAGCGCCATGATTTTCAGCTCCTCTTCCTCATCCACACCTATGCACACGTATTGTATTTGTACTATACATTATAAAAACCAGTTAACCGTTTAAGGTGCCAGTCTTCTCAAACTGAAAATTACAATTTGGCGATTCGTTATGATTAAAATCTACAAGAAAATATTTTCAGTGGCAAAATATGAAAATTTACAGTACCTCTGGCGAGTTTTCATGCAGAAAGCAGCACTGATCAGAGTGAACAACCTCGGTCTGTATCAGAACTAGTGACGCAGTCTATATAGATACTGGTCCGATATGATGCTCAATTACTCAGTCACAGAAGATGTTTAGATGCTGACATGTAATACCAGGTGATGCTATGCTGTCTAAGACTTGTGTCCGTGTCACATTAATGATCTAAAGAGAGCACTCGCTGATGTGATTTTTCAACAAATTTTCACGTTGACACATGAACAGAGCGAAATGAAATGCTGTCATGTCCCTGATTAATGAAGCAGCTTAATTTCTGCATTCGTACTGATATACACACTTATTGAAAAGCATGTACTCAATGGTAATCAGGATGGGAAAAAGTCTCAGGAGCAAACACTTTACTCAAGTGAGCAGTCAGATATGAAGAGAGATAACACTTCATGATCATATTAGCAGGCGAAGGAAATTAATATGATAATGTACAGTGGCATGCACAAGTTTGGGCACCCTTGCTGAAAATGTCTGTTACTGTGAATAGTTAAGTGAGCAGAAGATGAACTGATCAAAAGGCATAAAGGTAAAGACGAGACATTTCTTTTCAGCGTTTTCTGCAAGATGTGTATTATTTTTGTTTTGTACAATTGGAGAGTGAAAAAAGAAAAGGAACACCATGTGAAAGTTTGGGCACCCCAATACATTTGAGTTCTCAGGTAACTTTTACCAAGGTTCCAGACCTTAATTAGCTTATTGAGCTGTGGCTTGTTCAAATTCTTCGTTAGGAAAGGTCAGATGATGCAGATTTCAAAGCTGTATAAATTCTCTGCCTCCTCAAACTTGTCCCTAAAATCAACAGCCATGGGCTCCTCTAAGCAACTCCCTCGCATTCTGAATAATAAAATAAGTGATGCTCATAAAGCAGGAGAAGGCTACAAGAACGTAGCAAAGTGTTTTCAGGTAGCTGTTTCCTCAGATCGTAATGTTATCAAGAAATGGCAGTTAACAGAAACGGTGGAGATCAAGGTGAGGTCTGGAAGATGAAGAAAACTTTCTGAAAGAACTGCTCGTTGGATTGCTAGAAAGGCAAATAAAAACCCGTTTGACTGCAAAAGACCTTCAGAAAGATCTAGCAGACCCTGGAGTGGTGGTGCACTGTTCTACTATGCAGCGACACCTGAACAAATATGACCTTCATGGAAGAGTCATCAGAAGAAAACCTTTCCTGCGTCCGAGCCACAAAATTCAGTGTCTGAAGTTTGCAAATGAACATCTAAATAAGCCTGATGCATTTTGGAAACAAGTCCTGTGGACTGATGAAATCAAAATAGAACTTTTTGGCTACAATGTGCAAAGGTATGTTTGGAGAAAAAAGGGTGGCAAATTCCAGGAAAAGAACACCTCTCCAACTCTGAAGCACGGGTGTGGATCGATCATGCTTCGGGGTTGTGTTGCAGCCAGTGGCACAGGGCACATTTCATTGGTCGAGGGAAGCATGGATTCGAATAAATACCTGCAAATTCTGGGAGCAAACATCACACCATCTGTAAAAAAGTTGAAGTTAAAAAGAGGATGGGTCCTACAATAAGACGATGATCCAAAACACACCTCAAAATCTACAATGACCTCAAGAGGCCCAAGCTGAAGGTTTTGCCCTGGCCCTCACAGTCCCTTGACCTAAACATCATTGAAAATCTGTGGATAGATCTCAAAAGAGCAGTGCATGCAAGACAGCCCAAGAAACTTGTAGAACTGGAAGCCTTTTGCAAGGACGAATGTGTGAAAATCCCCCAGGTACAGGTCTGCGCGGGTCGGATTTTTCAGTCCCGCTCCCACCTGCGCCCGCATTGTGCAGTCCCGCTCCCGCCCGCAAAGAATTATGATTTTCAGTCCCGCTCCCGCCCGCAAAAAAATTATGATTTTCAGTCCCGCTCCCGTCCGCGCCTGCCATATTTTGTCCCGCTCCCACCCGCAAATCCCGCATGATGCAGACGTTCGCGTTATTTCTCAGGAAAGTTCTTGTCTTGACACAGCGTGATGGTGCCCCGCCCCCTACTTTGAGTGGATTTGAGCATAAATATCTACAGCTCACGTTCACGTTTGTTATTATTTACCTTGTTTCTGAATTCAGCATATAGGGTCTCTAATAATAATAATTAGTGCTGTCAAGCGATTAAAATATTTAATCGCGAATTGCACATTTTTATCACGAGAAACCATTGTAATTCTCTGATCAGCATAAAAAAAAGTGAATGGGCTTGCTTGTACCAATGGTGTTTTTTTTTTATTGCAAAGCAGAGCTAGTAAGAGAAGTGAATTGATTTACTGCTTGAGTTAGTCTACAACTCTAATCAGAGAGACAGGTTACACAGTGACGGTAGGCTTGACTCAATGCTATCCCAGAAATCCTTCCTGTAATATGCAAATTTGGCCGCCTCTGATTGGACAGCCAAATTTGCATATTACAGGAAGGATTTCTGGGATAGCATTGAGTCAAGCCTACCATCACTGTGTAACCTGTCTCTCTGATTAGAGCTGTAGACTAACGCAAGCAGTAAATCACTTCACTCATGGTTCTCTTGCTAGCTGGGTATGAACTGCGAGTCATTAGAGTGATCAAAGGATTTCCCGTTAGGGTGATCAATGGCAAATTTAAAATGCCATTCCTCACTCAATCTGGCAATCTGACTCTCTCTGCAAATTTAGGCATCTTAAAATGTTTTTATTAATGCCAAATAAAATATCCAGCACAAATTATATATGATAGACATAAATTAATAATTTATAAATTTTATTTCAAACACGTTTTTAGTTAGCGGGACTGCAGCTTATCACTGCTCCCGCCGCATATGTGCACTCCCGCCAGCATGTGCGCACTTCCGGTCCCGCCCGCAATGAGCTTTCAAAATTTGTCCCGCGCCGCACTGCTTTGCGGCGGGACTCCCGCGGGAGTGCAGGGCTCTACCCCCAGGTAAGAACTGAAAGATTATTAGCTGGCTACAAAAAAAAAAAAAAGTGTTTACAAGCTGTGAAACTTGCCAAAGGGGTGTTACTAGGTACTAACCATGCAGGGTGCCAAAACTTTTGCTTCAGGCCTTTTTCCTTTTTTGTCATTTTGACAATATAAAAGATGAAAATAATAAATTGTTTTTGCTTAAAATATAAAGGAAATGGGTCATCTTTAACTTTATGCCTCTTGGAGATCATTTCATCTTCAACTTGCTTAACTGTTCACAGTAACAGCAATTTTGACCAGGGTGCCCAAACTTTTGCATCCCACTGTACGTTTCATGCAAATCAGTATTTACGCTTCAGTTTAATCGGAGGCTGAAGCACGTCAAGAACTCACATGGCTTTCAAGTTATCAACGTTCTCGAAACTCCAAGAGCCGTGATTGTGCGACACTGTGTCTGCCCACTACAACACCGTATGCCACACAATAATATTTGAATGAACAACACTTAGGAACTACATTTGTTTACCCGTGTCCTCATCGTCAAGGTTGGAGAATACGTAATCGATTAGGAAGGAGGCCATTTCAGCCCTGAGTGTGTCATCAGGAGAAACCCACATGCTTTGAGCATCAGTATATCCACCTTTGCCCTGCCCAAACACTACCAACACATCACACACACATTCAAAGGCCTAAGAGAGACAAACAGGAGTGATATGGGGAGGAGAGAGAGGGAGAGAGAGAGATCAAATTTTGAACTGTCTCAGCATGCACCATGGAATAATATACACACATTTACAGCATTGTAAAAGCATACATCAACATAATGGCTTGTGAAAAGCAGTGGTTAGTAAAAGCATGTTTTTATAAACCACTATAGCCTCTCCTATTTCGAGATAAAAAGGAAGCTACTTTTTCAGAGCAGGGAGTGTCGGCTTGACTAAACGTAATGGCTGTTACACCAACACTTAATACAAGTGGTCGGCTAAAAACAGCCTCCTTTATTAGGTAGTTTGTTGAACGTACAGTTCAATATGCAGACTGATCCAAAAGAGAGCCTCAAAAGGACATGATATGGCTGCATTGTTACAACGCTAACATTTCAATATACTCTTCCTACTTTCATCCCAAAGGGATCGAATTAATCTGCAAATTACGCGTGTGTGTGTGTGTGTAGAACCTGGTTCCTGACGAGACTGTTGCTCAGAGAAAGACAGCTCTGGCACACCACACAAAAGGAACGAACCTGCTTCAACAAATTTTTCATCTCTGCCTGAGAGAGAGAGAGAGAGAGAGAGAGAGAGAGAGAGAGAGAGAGAGAGAACCAATAAACACAAATGCATAAATTTGATCAACGTGCAGTTTTGCTTCGACACGTCGAGCATACAACACATGGTCCTAAATATGTATGATAAGTCACATCACAAGAGTGGACAAATCACTAATCTGAGAGATACTAATACTGGGAAGGCGTGTGGATATTGATTTTTCCATGTTCATGATGTTCCATTTTAAAATATCATGATGAGTAATTTAATAGTCAAGAACCATAAGCCTAAAAAGTCGTCGTCGTCGACCATTTTCAGTTTAACGAGTAGAGCAGGGCATCACACTACTGCCAGCTGTACATTCAGGAGCTGAAGCAAATGCAAAAAAAAAAAAAACACCTCAGTTGGACAAGTGATACTGCAGTAATGTGCAATATACAATTAACAAAACACATCATTTTGATTTAATCCTTTTACAAAGTGAACGTCTAATGTTCAGAGATGTCCACAAGCGCCAGCGACCGGTGGTTTTCTCTGCCTACACAGACTGTCTGCACCGGCTACTCGGTCCCAGAAAATAAATAAATAACTTGTCTTTCAATGTTCAAGTGATTTAGATGAGTCTCCACTGCCCATAATTTGCTGCAAATCCATTTACTTTGCCACAAAATGGTCTTGGATTCAGATCTAGTTTGACCAGAAGCGACGACATATTTGTTGATCGATTCATGCGCTATGATTGGCTGAGCTGGACCACGTGACCACACTGTAGCATACATAGTTATGTTACAGAGCCAGACAGCATACTACAGAGGATAACTGAGAAAGCAAAAACACACATACATCTGGAAGGAAATGGTTAGCAATTTATTCGCTAAGAACACACCAGAAGGCATGTAAATTTCAAAATTTTCTGAGGGTGGGGAATTCATCCCCCCAAGAATTTGGTGTGCCACAACAGCTTCACTGCCACCTACTACTTTTTTTCTTAAAGCCGGCTACTTCAGATTTTCTGGAGAACCCTGAATGTTGAAATGGCCAATATTTTCATTGTTCAGGGGAGCACAGGAAAGAAGAGTAGGAGCACACCAGTCAGAAGAGGGAGGGGGGTGAAAAATCCCCGGAAAATTTAGTCATGTTCTAATGATCATCGTCGTCACCATTATTTGTAAAGTGATTTTACACTTCAGTATAGGCCTTTTGGGTCAAAATCTTCATCCTTATTTTTCCCCCCGAAAGCAAGGGAACCCACGCGAGTCAAGAGCATTTGTGCTCGACTCATGCTCAGTGATGAAATGATCTTGATTTGTGTCATAAGACTTTTTTTCCCCCCCTCTCAATATCGATGATAAGCTGAGGGTATTGGGGGGGGGGTTGGGGGGGGGGTTTCAATTCAGTTTAGTTTGTGCTGCTGTTTTAGCAAATGGCCGTTTGGTCACAAAGCAGCTTTACAGAATATAAATCTGAAAATTCTCCCTGATGAGCAAGCCAGAGTCGACAGTGGCAAGGAAGAAACCTTGAGAGGAACCAAAGGAAAGAAACCCTTCCTCACCTGGGTGACACTGGATCATGCAATTCTAAATAATTTCTATTCTGTATAGTCAAAAAGTGCCACTGTGTAAACAAGTCCTTATGAGCACAAGCATCAGAGTCATTTCTGAATTCATTACAGTTTTAACTTCAAGTCGACTGTACCGCACTGAAGTTATTAACTGTTCAACGACGGAGACTTGAGTGCAAATTGTTGAGCAGTTCTTCCCTTGGAGATTCGTATAATATTTATATATTTGCACAGTATACGATGTTCTGATAATCTTTAAATACTTTAAACAGGAATGAACACGGTTTCGTCGGTCTGCATCATTTCACGTATTTAAAAATGTATATCGTGATAATTATCAAGATCATTCAATAAAAGATTATCACATAACACAGCTTATATGCGGTGATGTCTGTGAAACTTGTTTGAAACCGCTTGTTTTTTGTGACATGGCACATTGTCAATGCTGGAAGTAGCCATTATCATTAGGGTAAATTGCAGTCAGTAACAATACTCAGCTGTCTCATGTAGACAATTTTTGAGCCCATATTATTACACAAACACCTGAACTATTGTCACGTGGCAGGTCAGGTCCATGGATTTATGTAGTTGATGCCAGAATCTGACCCCAATCTGTCTGCATATTGCAGCAGCAATCAAGATTCCTTCAACCTGTCAATGTTTTTCCAATCTTTAACTGTCCGGTACTGTTGAGCCTGTGCCCAATGTAGTCTCAGATTCCTATTCTTAGCTAAGAAGAACCTGATGTGGGCTTCTGCTGTTGTAGCCCATCAGCTTCAAGATTGGAAGTGTTGTATGCATCAGTGTTCTGGCAGACACACATTTATGCCGCTTTTCCACTACAAACGCGGCTGAGCCGTGCCGTGCCGAGTCGAGCTGAGTCGGGCTGAGCGGGGCTGTTGGAGTTGCATTTCGACTACAACCACGCTGAACCGTGCTGGCTGGAAGTGGGTGGACACATTGGGTGGAGTTAGCGAAAGTGGGTGGACGTCATGTGATGTCGTTAAGCAGCGCAAACAGTGACATCAGTGACAGTGGCGGAACAAGTCAGAGCCGGGCCGGGGGCGGGGCAAATGACCGGGCCCTTTATTAAAGCTTATCATAACATCATTTTAGGCTACAAAATGTCCGCAACTGCGGTGTTTACCAATTTCAACACTACCGGGTGCAACTATGTTATTTAGTACATCAAGTCCTTCAAACGAACATGTAACTCAGAAACAAAAAACATTAGGATACTGTACATGGCTCATAATAAAACATCAATAGCCTATACTGCGCACATTATTTGAAGGGCATACGAATGAGCGCTCAGAGGTTGCAACGGTGATAGGAAGAGTCAGAAATAAAAGGAGGGCGGTGCAAACCTCACTGAATGCACTGTGTTTACCAATTTCAACACTACGGGGTGCAACTATGTTATTTTGTACATTAAGTCCTTCAAACGAACATGTAACTCAGAAACAAAAAAACATTAGGCGACATACTGTACATGGCTCATAATAAAACATCAATAGCCTACTGCGCGCATTATTTGAAGGGCATACGACGAGCCTTGCGCTCCGCGAACTCGTCCACGATGCTCTGTATGTCACTGATTCAGTGAGCTTTTAAGCGGTAGTCTCACGACCCGGATAGTAAACAATAAACATGGAGAACATGGTGTCGTTAGTGTTGCTGGTCTTGGTGCTGTGGCTTGTTGTCACCGACAACGCGGACAGATACTGGCAAGAGCGTATAGATGAGGCGAGGCGCATAAGGCTTCAGAAATTCTCGTAATTCGTAATTATTCTTCTTCCGGGTTTGCGGTGTTTACAGATCCCAGCGCGCTCGCGGGGCGTGTGTGGGCATGTGAGGACACGCCTCCTCACCAATCAGTGCACAGGGGAGTGTCTGCTCACGCCCCCAACCTCACTCGGCACGGTTTGGCTCGCTTCAGCCCCACTCCAAAACGGTGCGAGTTTTAGGGGCTAAGCAGGGCTGAAGCGAGCTGAGTCGTGCTGGTTTTTGGTAGTCGAAACGCGAGCCGTGTCGGGCTGAAGTGAGCTGAAGCGAGCTGAAGTGAGCTGAAAAAGGGTAGTGGAAAAGGGCCATTAGAGATAATGTACCTTCTCAGGTTGAGGCGTTTGGGAGAGCTTCACTCTTGCCCACAGCAAGTGGAAAGCGGCACACTTCAGTGCACAAAACATCAACTGTAATCAATCATAATAAAACAAACAAAGTCAGTCAACAACTCAACACATTGATTATTCTATCCACATTCACTGGATATGAGCAATCGCATGCTCTGACTGGCTACTCTGCTACTAGGATATCAGCTCATATACTGCGAGTAGAGAAAAACAACATCGTAGCTTTGTCATCAAGGATTTAAAAGAAACAAATAGCTAAAAGAAGAGTTCCTCCCCCCCCCAAATATCTCCTGTTCCACACTCCAGCCCAGTTGGGGGTGGTAATGCACCTTCATGTTGGTTTGCCAACCGCCAAAAAGACCCCTAAAGGAAAAATAAATAAATGGCAGAGCATGTTGCTGAACCAACGGAGGACGAAATAAAACTACTCAAAAACAAAACCACAAAAGGGGGGCAACAAAATATGGAATAAAATTTGATGGCAAGAACGTCTATTTAAGAATTATTAGACCATTTTTCACAAATTGCTACCGTCATTTCAACGGTTCGTTTACATTCTAAGTGAAAATTATTCAGACGTTTTGTATTAAAAAAAAAAAAAAAAGTGTTTATCGAATTTGCAACAAATAAAAATGCTCCATTTCTCAAAATCCAGTGCATGTGGTTATAATCAATCAATCAAGTTGGACATGGCTTATAGCCAACTCGGCGCTACGTGCAACGTCAGCTATCAGCTCGTGTACAACTCAATTTCATGGAATAACTGTTCGGGCCGGTCCCACACCACCGATAACTATACCTCTAACTTCAGCTATGACGATCCCTCTGCCTGAATTTAGTTCCAGTCTGGAGCAGTCGCACCACAACTGTAACCCCAACTGTAGTATCGCTTGGTCCTGCCACTCATGTAAATAAATGCATGCAACTTAGAAATAGTCATGGAAGTTTTTTTTCAAGTAGTAGTACATTATTCCAGGTCATCCTGTACAGCTTGGACTTCAAAACAACCCATGCACACACTCCAGTGGTTGGAAAAAATACAGATAGGTCACAGACTATGGAAATACAATTAAAAAAATTAAAAAAGGATGCAAAATACAGAGTGGTGACGGATTTTCATCCAGATGAGTCACCGGCGCTAATAATTTACGGATTGCTCACGGACGTTTCAGTATATTACAGATTGGTTACCGATGTCAGACGGATGATGCATCATGGATGAAAAATTAAGACGTCTCAAACAATTAAATGTTTGGACTGCCAAAGTTAATCATTAAAATATCTTTCCTACATTTATTTGTTTATTAATTCACTATTGATATTTCATGGAAAAACATATCCGCGAATAAAAGAGCAGTACTTTGTATTATTTTTTTTTTTTAATTTTCCGTGAATCCGTATCCCGTGGCGACAAGGATGTACAAAGGATGCCCAGGAAAAAATAGCACATGCTCAGACAATGTCATATATAAACAATTACCTGATTGGTCAGATGTTTTATTGGGTCAGGTCCAGGCCTAGAGGGGGCCCAGAAGCAATCTCACTCTGCTTCTCACTGGGCCTTTTTTATTTTATTATTAGTGGTGGTGTATGTGGCAGTGGGGGCGTGGCCAAGCGTCAGCCTGTGAATGGAGGGTGGAGTCAGGGAAGGTAAGTGGTGGAATCACTGCACCTGAGGGGAATTAACCTGTGTTTGTGTGTCTTCCCCAGTGACCCATACAGTTCATGCAGTGTGCGTGACATAAACGTAGTGCCTTGATCGGTCAGAATCTCTTTGGGGATTCCGACTCGGGAGATGATGCGGAAGAGCGCTTTTGCAATACTACGTGCTGAGATATCGCGAAGAGGCACTGCTTCCGGATATCGCGTTGCATAGTCTACCAGAACTAAAATAAAGCGATATCCTCATGTTGACCTATCTAAGAGCCCGACGAGATCCATCCCAATTCTTTCGAACGGGGTCTCGATGAATGGCAGAGGGCGCAAAGGCGCTTTTGGAATGGCCGCGAGATTGACTAACTGGCATTCGCAGCACACCGTACACCACCTACGGACATCGCCGCGAATCCCTAGTCAATAGAACCGGGCCAATATTCGGGCTAGTGTCTTATCCTGCCCCAAGTGTCCAGCCATGAGATTAAAAGTGAGCCGCCTGGAATATAAATTCCTGATGGCTCTTTGGGATTAAAAGCTGTGTTATTTGTTCCTTAGTCTGAGTGTCCTGCGTGACTCGGTATAACCTATCCTTAATAATGGAAAAATAGGGGAAGGACGGGGTGGTGTTTGGCTGGAGAGTTTGACCATCGATTACTCTCACTTGGTCAAACGCATGCCGCAGAGTCTCGTCTCGCGACTGCTCTAACAGGAAATCCGCGAGGGAATCCCCGAGAGACGGAGGAGGAGCATGCTGCTCCTCACTCTGACGCGGTGATGACGTAGACGGCTCTGTGACAGCTGCTCCTGCCAATGCCACTCCAGGCCCTCCCCCCGTGGAACTATGGCAGGCCCCACTCTTCACTAAATGAGTCATTAATTCCCGAAATCCCGGCCAATCAGTCCCCAGAATTTTCTGACACGTTCTCGCCCCTGCCCAGCCACACCCACCTCATAGAATACCACATTGAGATGCCCCCGGGGGTAGTAGTGTGCAGCCGCCCTTACAGACTGCCCGAACACACACACACACAAAAAAAAAAAAAAAAAAGGTGGTTCAGGAAGAACTCGAGGCCATGCTCGAAATGGGCATCGTCGAGGAGTCCCACAGTGACTGGAGCAGCCCGGTGGTCTTGGTTCCCAAGGCCGACGGGTCGGTCCGGTTCTATGTGGACTACAGAAAAGTCAACATGGTGTCTAAATTTGACGCGTACCCAATGCCTCGTATTGACGAGTTGCTCGATCGACGAGGCATGGCTCGTTTTTATTCAACGCTGGATTTGACAAAGGGATATGGGCAGACCCCTTGACTCCGCCATCCCAAGAGAAAACGGCCTTTTCCACACCGTTTGGCTTACACCAGTTTGTCATACTTCCTTTTGGGCTGTTTGGGGCGCCCGCTACGTTCCAGCAGCTTATGGATAGGGTCCCCCGTTTGAGCTCGTTGCTCATTTTAACATCGTGGTTGTCCAGCACTCTGTGCAGCAGTGCTTGGCATGATGTTCTGACCAATGTTGCTCGGTGGCGTCGCAGCAGCTGTGCAAGCGGTTTGGGACATCCCAGCGCTCTGCGTGGAGATGCGTTTGTGCTTGCTTTGTGGATCCATGGCATGGTGTTCCGAGTGACGTTGCCCAGTGGCGTCACGGCAGCTGTGTGGGACTTGTTTTCGGGCGCCTTTTGGTAGGACTGTGGCTGCTACGCCATTAGAAAGACACTCTGACCTCTACTTGGTGGAGTTCCCCCCATACTTGTAAAGCGACCTTGGGATTTGAGAAAGGCATGATATAAATGGAACTTATTCTTCACGAATGCCGATAAACCCAGGCCCAGGCTACAGGTATCATTATCGGTCTGGTGTGACCACCGACCACAAACTGCAGGGGACGATTTATTTATAGTTAGTTATCGGTATTGTGGGACCCGGCCTTTCGATATACAAATATGGTATTGTACAACAATTACATAATCAATATAAACAATTATTAACTACACAACATAAAAAGACACCAACTACACACCATTACACAGGACTTCTGTAGTGTCCTACAATAGTGCTTCATGTAGTCAAATAAAGAACTGCAGATTCTCAGAGCTCGTCACAAAGCTTTGCACATTACCTCCTTGTCCACCTCTCTGGACTCCACTCCGGTCTTCAGAATCAGGAAGCACGGCTCAAATAGCTTCAGCACAGTCAGATCTCTTGCACTGACACCCACACACAGAGAAATTCCACTGTGCACTAATGTACCAGTAAGTGGTATTTCCAGATCTATCAGTCAGTCAGTACTGAAAATACTTAAAACGCTGTAAATATGCAATATTTATTGTTCCAATTAACACAGTTAATATGTGGCATAGCATCATTATTTTTCACACACACTGTGCATTAAACAACCTAAACACAAGCACACCTGCTGAAAATGGCCAATCTCTTCAGGGAAGTCACAGCACTGTACACATCGTCCTCATCAGCTGTGCCCTGAAATCACAGACACAGTTAAATGATGTTAGATGAGCCTGTCGAATCAAAAACACCTTAAGAAGGGAGGACATTGTGGTTTCTCACCAATATAGCAAGCTTCAATTTTTTTTTTTGGCTCAACTTCAAGGCAATCCACAACTTCAAATGTCCTGACAAACAGATAAGGAGTACTAGAAGTGCACTCAGTAGAGTGCATGTTTCCGCCAAGCCGCATATAAACATCAAAATAAATAAATAAATAAATCACTTGAAGCTAGGATAATACTAAAGCTGTACAGCAAATTATCAAAACCCGTTCACTACTTTGAGTTACACTGGGAATAGGCAAATAAACAGAGGTGAAAACAACTTCCTCCAACAAAGCTGGTGGAGGTAATGTCATCACTCATTTATTAAAAAAATTAACAACTTTGACAGCTTGCTGTGGTATCGAAGGTGGAGGTTGGGCAAATATTACTGAAGGATGAGAAATTATTTAAAATTTTATAATTTTTCTGTTAAATGGGGGTACCGGTCCAAATGGACAAAATAATCTGACAATGAGCTCGGACTTGATGGTTGCATCATCGAGATAAGAAAATAATATCCCCCCCTCGATATCTGAAAGATATTTGCTTTCGATCAGATAAAGTGAATTCTTTGACAGTTTGGAGAACTCCTTTGTGACAAGTGAGAAACAAGTAAAAACGCCCCAAAAAAGTTTAAAAACAAGGAAGGTAAGCATTAATATACAGTGGTGCTTGAAAGTTTGTGAACCCTTTAGAATTTTCTCCATTTCTGCATAAATATGACCTAAAACATCAGATTTTCACACAAGTCCTAAAAGTAGATAAAGAGAACCCAGTTAAACAAATGAAACAAAAATATTATCCTTGGTTGTTTATTTATTGAGGAAAATGATCCAATATTACATATCTGTGAGTGGCAAAAGTATGTGAACCTTTGCTTTCAGTATCTGGTGTGACCCCCTTGTGCAGCAATAACTGCAACTAAATGCTTCCAGTAACTGTTGATCAGTCCTGCACACCGGCTTAGAGGAATTTTAGCCCGTTCCTCCGTACAGAACAGCTTCAACTCTGGGATGTTGGTGGGTTTCCTCACATGAACTGCTCACTTCAGGTCCTTCCACAACATTTCCATTGGATTAAGGTCAGGACTTTGACTTGGCCATTCCAAAACATTAACTTTATTCTTCTTTAACCGTTCTTTGGTAGAACGACTTGTGTGCTTAGGGTCGTTGTCTTGCTGCATGACCCACCTTCTCTTGAGATTCAGTTTATGCACAGATGTCCTGACATTTTCCTTTAGAATTCACTGGTATAATTTAGAATTCATTGTTCCATCAACGATGGCAAACCGTCCTGGCCCAGATGCAGCAAAACAGGTCTAAACCATGATACTACCACCACCATGTTTCACAGAGCAGAATCACTTTTATTGCCAGGTATGTGGACACACGAGGAATTTGACTCCTGTTTCACTTGGCTCTCATAGTACAAAACAGATTAAAAGTGTATACACAAAACAAACAAACAAGACAGACAGAAAAAAAATGGTGCAATAGGTGCATAGTGCAAAGTAATCCAAGTAAGTCAAGTATGGAATAGATAAAGTATACAGTGTGCACAAAATTACAGTACGAGTGTGCAGATATTTTATAAGTGATTACTGATATACGAATCTGGATTTTAGCTGTTCATCACGGAAAGGATTTTCCCTTTTGGTGCAATATCGTGCATAGAGCAAAGATGAAATGGTAAATATAAATAAGTATAAACATGAGTAACGGTGAGCACAGAATGACAGTATGAGTGTGCAGATATTTTGCAAGTGATATTACTGATCTATGAATCTGGATTTTAGCTGTTCATCACAGAGACAGCCTGAGGGGGGGAAAAAAAAAAAAAAAAAAAACACTCTTGTGTCTGGTTGTTTTTGTATACAGTGATCTATATCGCCTCCCTGAGGGGAAAATATTAAACAGATTGTGACCAGGGTGTGATGGGTCCGCAGAGATGTTACCTGCCCATTTCCTGACTCTGGACAGGTATGGAGCACTTGCATGTGACGTCACAGCCGATCCAGATTGTGACAGACGCTATCTTGTAGGTCAAACGCCATATTCCGCCTTCTACTTCTGGTTCTACTTCTGCTTTTACTTCTACCTTTTCTTCTGGAAAACCCTACTATATACAATTCTACTACAACGGCTGCGGCTACAAGCTCTCCCTACCTGTGCACGTTTATGTTTTTTGTGTGTATTTTTGCGTGTTGTTCGTCTGTACCGGACTTCAATATCCACTACAACTGTATGGACTTACTGGACATTGGTTTCCAGCAGAAAATGACGGTTTGTAGCGATTTCCATCGCATGCACAACATTCCGGACGAGATAGCGAGACCAGCGGGGTCTCCGTGGATTGTTATCGGAAGCAAAGCGAAGGAGGCGGTGTCGGGAGCGGAAGCAAAAGCGAGGCTGCAGAGCCGGCCTGTTGACTAAGCTCAGAAAACAGCCACTCAAATCTCCACTGCCAAGCCTCTCTCTCTCCAACGCCAGATCAATGTAAACAAGACGGACGATTTGGAATTACAGCTGGAATTACCTTATTCTATTCTATAATCAGCTGGCCAGTGCTATACTCAATACTTAAGTGACTTACCCATCCAATGAGGATTCTTGTTTACAAGATGCCACATCTGAGTCGCTGACAAATCCTGAATTTCTGTAAAGATAACTGTCCAGAGATTTATAAGCACGCAGTGCTTCACCACTGAACAGCGAGGGAAAGTTAATGAGGTAATTATACACGTCTGGGTATTCCGCTGGCAGTTCAAAATCCGGTCGTGAAAACTCCGTCCGGTAAGCCATAAGGGTCACTAATCTGTAGATCGTTTATTTTAGACATCTATCTAGTTATCTGTTCATTAGAAAAATGAGCCGTGTAGTCCGTCGGTTGAAATTGATCCATTCTGTACACGAGTGCAGCAGTATTCAGCGGTGTTTTTGACCGACAAGATGGCGGTTGTGTACTTTCCAGTCACGTGACTGCAAGATCTCTATAGGTCTTGGATGGAGGGCAGGTTGACACCAATAATTTTCTCTGCGGACCTTATTGTCTGTTGCAGTCTGTTCTTCTCCTATTTGGTGACCGATCCAAACCAAACAGTGATGGAAGCGCAAAGAACAGACTGAATGATGGCAGAGTAGAATTGTGTCAGCAGCTCCTTAGGCAGGTTGAGCTTCTTGAGCTGGCGCAGAAAGTACAACCTCTGCTGAGCCTTTTTGATGATCGTGACTGTGTTGGTCTCCCACTTCAAGTCCCGAGAGATTGTAGAACCCAGAAACCTGAAGCTTTCAACAGCAGTCACAGTGTTGTTGGTGATGGGCAGCAGAGTGGGGGGGCTCCTCCTAAAGTCCACGGTCATCTCCACAGTTTTGAGCATGTTCAGCTCCAGATTGTTCTGACCGCACCACCAGACCAGCCGTTCAACCTCCCGTCTGTATGCAGACTCGTCACCATCTCGGATGAGGCCGATGACCGTTGTATCGTCTGCAAATTTCAGGAGTTTGACAGACGGGTCTCTTGAGGTGCAGTCGTTGGTATAAAGGGAGAAGAGCAGTGGGGAGAGTGCACACCCTTGGGGGGTGCCAGTGCTGATAGACCAAGTGCTGGATATGATGCTCCCCATCCTCACCTGCTGCTTCCTGTCAGTCAGGAAGTTTGTAATCCACTGACAGGTGGAGGAGGGCACAGCGAGTTGGGTGAGCTTGGTGTGCAGGACGTCTGGAACAATGGTGTTGAATGCTGAACTGAAGTCCACGAACAGGATCCTGGCATACATCCCTGCAGTGTCAAGGTGTTGCAGGATGTAGTGTAGACCCATATTTATTGCATCATCCACTGACCTGTTTGCCCAGTAGGCAAACTGCAGGGGGTCCAGCAGGGGGTCTGTGATGTCCTTCATGTATGACAACACCAGTCTCTCGAAGGACTTCATGACTACAGATGTGAGGGCAACAGGCCTGTAGTCATACAGGCCTGTAGTCATTCAGTCCTGTGATATTGGTTTTCTTAGGAACCGGGATTATTGTGGAGCGTTTGAAGCATGAGGGGACTTCACACAGCTCCAGGGATCTATTAAAGATCTGGTTGAAGATGGGAGCCAGCTGGTCAGCACAGACCTTCAGACAAGAGGGTGACACACCATCTGGGCCAGGTGCCTTCCTGATCTTCTGTCTGTGGAAAAGCTGACAGACATCCTCTTTACAGATCTTGAGTGCTTGGGGGGGTGGGTGTCAGAGGCAGGGGGTGGCAAAATGGCAGGGGGTGTAAATGGGTCTTTAATAACTGAAGGGGGAAGAGGTGTGAATGTGTCGAATCTGCAGTAACACACATTCAACTCGTCAGCCAGTTGATGGTTCACTGCAGTGTTGGTGGATGGTCTCCTATTGAAGTATTTCACCCACGTGACCAAGTCATGTGATGCTGCCATTTTGGATGGCACGGCTCGAATCAGTTTGAATGTGAGGAAGGCGACAAACGAAAAACAAAAGAAAAAGGAGCGAGATGCAGAAAACACCTTCACTATCCAGCGACGTAGGGCATTTACAGGGCGAGCAGAGGGAGAGGTATTTGCAAAAATTGAGGTTAGCAGGCTTAGAGAACGTTTACCTGCTTCCACCAGGATTGTTCACTGACATACGGAAGTACACGAAGCCCTCGTCTTTACCTGACTTCGGCCCACATGATCTGTATACCTATGTCGTTAAAAACCCATCGCCATACACAGGTATTGATCTGAAAGCGTATAAGAGTTTGGATGCCTACAAATATTTTGTGTCAGGCTGGGTAACATGCCTACATCAGCGGGTCGTCCATGGAGCTGGTGGTCGCCATCTTATTACAGCTAAGGTTTGTTCACATTTTCATTTACTTTCGGTCCTCAGGATAAACAAAATGTTATTAAATGTCATTGAAATAACTTCTTAGTCTGTTGAGACATGGCCCGTTATAAATTTGCTGTTACCAGACAATGACCAAGAACTGTATTATTAGGGTCGGTGTAGTTGTAGCAGTGTATTAGCAACTAGCTGTTAGCACTAGCTAATGTCAACAACATCATAGCTGGTATGTTACTGTAGCAATGTTTACGTTTAGTCATTTGGATGACTGTTAAAACCTTTCAGTCTCAAGTTTTTCCTTTACTGGATTTACTAGTTTACTGAGCTAGCATGCTCGGGCAAGCCGGCGGCTTGCCCGAGCGCGCTAGCCGGCCGCCGGCTTGCCCGAGCGCGCTAGCCGGCCGGCGGCTTGCCCGAGCGCGCTAGCCGGCCGCCGGCTTGCCCGAGCACGCTAGCTCAGTAAACTAGTAAATCCAGTAAAGGAAAAACTTGAGACTGAAAGGTTTTAACAGTCATCCAAATGACTGAATGTAAACATTGCTACAGTAACATACCAGCTACTGTTGTTGACATTAGCTAGCTTGACGTTCAAAATGGCGGACACCGGGACGTCACGTGACCCTGTGACGTCAGGTGAAATACCTCAATAGACCCTTCCCACTGACGTCACCGGAAACCGGAAGAAAACAGACCCTGCGCCATATTGGAAGACCAACAAACTCGTGATCAGGGGGAAATAACGGCAGCGCGCGGAATTTAAACCCACGAGGCACTTGATTCATCATAAACCTACAATGGTAAACTTTTGTGCTGTGTTAGGTTGTTCCAACAAAGCTGATGGGAAAGGTGAAAAGTCGTCGTTCTTCAGAATACCAGCTGTGATTGAGACAAGGGGACAAACTAAGGAGCTTTCTGCCCGGAGGCAGAGAGAGTATTTAGCTGCTTTATGCAGAGCGGATCTGAATATTTCTAATCTCCAACAGTACAGAATATGTTCAGACCATTTTGTTACTGGTAAGTCTCTAGGCTAGAGTGTTGTAGAACATTTTTTTAAATGTTAACTGAATAAAAACATCCTTAATTTTATCACATTGATGTTATATATTTCATTCCTTTCTTTTGTTTTAATTTTGCTCCCTCCATCCCTCTTTGGATTTTAAATATAGTTTTTCCCCCATGTCCAAATAATTCAAAGATATATGAATCAAAACAGATAAGTAGTAAATTAAAAATAAATTATGAAATTAAAAAATCCACAACAGCATGAATACAGATTGCAATAGTGGTCAAGTGCTATAATTTTTTTTAACATGATAGTGGAGAATTTCATTTAATCTGCACTGATTATTATATGAAATATAAATGAACAAATTCTGAACAGGTCTTTCATAATCATTGTTTGAAACAGAATTAAAAGCCCATATAATTAACCTAAATTATGGATACCTTAATAGTGACAAAAAGTATTAATTTTTCAACTGAAAAGATATATTATTAAAAGATAAATATCAACAAGATTACCTTGGCCATAACTGTGTGTAGGTTCTTCTTAACAACAGCTGTAATATCACGAACCAAGCCACTAACAACATAGTTGTAAGCCTGTAGCCCTTTATAGGCTTTCAAGTCATCAGCAGTGTAGGCACTGGGTGTAAACAACAGATAGTTTACACTGTCCGGGTAGCAAACAGCAGGCAGAATTGGTATCAGGTCCTCCTTATGTTTCCATTCTCCCTTGCCGCGAGTCTTATTATATGGATCAAACCCATCAATCACAGCGAGTTTCTGCACATACCGTGCCCTTTCTGCAGCTGGTAATGTACTCACATAACCCGAATTATTACCCATCGTGTCAGTTCACTCTCGCGCGTACTTTGTTTTGTGTTGTGAGTGCATGTGTTTGGTCTTCCAATATGGCGACTACCGAAATCTCGCGGCGCGATGACGTCATGCGGGAAGGGTCTATTGAGGATGTGCAGTCACGTGACCCACACGTGTGTACTCCGCCCACTCCGCCACATTGGACGGCATCAGGATAGTTTACCTTGCGCGAGCGTAATGGATCAAGGCAGTAATCCCCAAAAAATTCGGAAAATACCCCATCTACATCATGCGATTACTTGTCTAAGTTTGTTCAGCATCTTGAAGGTGACGTGAGGCAGCGTTACATGGAAAAGTGTTCCAGGTTGGGGATTGCAGATCCGTACAACTTGCCACAATCCTTGTTCAGGGAAATTCGGAGCTGCGGTGCCGGCAATTTGCCCGATCTGGCCTACCACGACATTTACAATTTTCTCATTAATCGTGAATCGTGTTACACTGGCAAAGCCCTCAAAGCTTACAAGAGCCTGGAAGCTTATAAATATTTTGTTGCGGGATGGGTATCCCAACTATACCTCTGGAAGGTACGTAAGAAGAATGTCTACTTGATAACCTCACGGGTAAGTGGCATTAAGACGTTTATCATAAAGAGACTATGCAGGACGTTTTATCTTAAGAATGTTCGAAATTTAAACTCAGTTCCAGATAATGACAGGGTTGTAAATATGTATGTTTTTGTCTGAAAAACAGTAAATCAAAAAGCTGCGCACATTTGCGCAGCTTCCGCGAAAACGTGGGCAGCTTTCTGATTTACTGTTTTCTTCTCATACTTCCTATTTTTCATAGACTGTAACGGCATTTGCTTATTTAGTAATTTTAATACAGAATTTACTCTGATGAAATTATTCAGACACTCCAACGCCCCCTTACACACCTTGCTCTTGGAGTGACCTTTATTGGTCGACCACTCTTGGGGAGGGTAACAATGGTCTTGAATTTCCTCCATTTGTACACAATCTGCCTGACTGTGGATTGGTGGAGTCCAAACTCTTTAGGGATAGTTTTGTAACCTTTTCCAGCCTGATGAGCATCAACAACGCTTTTTCTGAGGTCCTCAGAAATCTCCTTTGTTCGTGCCATGATGCACTTCCACAAATGTGTTGTGAAGATCAGACTTTGATAGATCCCTGTTCTTTAAATAAAACAAGGTGCCCACTCACACCTGATTGTCATCCCATTGATTGAAAACACCTGACTCGAATCTTCAAATTAACTGCTAATCCTAGAGGTTCACATACTTCTGCCACTCACATATGTAATATTGGATCATTTTCCTCAGTAAATAAATGACCAAGTATAATATTTTTGTCTCATTTGTTTAACTGGGTTCTCTTTATCTACTTTTTGGACTTGTGTGAAAATCTGATGTTTTAGGTCATATTTATGCAGAAATATAGAAAATTCTAAAGGGTTCACAAACTTTCAAGCACCACTGTACAAACAATAAAAAAAATATATAGAAACGCAGTGAAAATAACTCACAGACAACCAGATAACGTCAAGTTGCGCTTTAAGGATGCACAGGCACATTCTTGGACCGGACAGCTTTAAACAAAGGGATCATTTGGCAACGATAAATTTGAAGTGCTGATGACGATACCTTTGATATCTGTGAGCAAACTGGTTTCTGAATTGTATGCTTGATTGAGGCCTGTATTCTTTACATGACTAAGTTCTTCTTCCACTCGAACCCTCTAAAAACATGTCTTCATGACATGAGGCGTGCGCACATTTCAGCAAGCACGAGGTGTAGTATTTCAGTAAGAGATGGGTGTTCTACCTGCAGCACATCAGCGAGGTCCGCGTTAAATCTCTCCAGTGTCGAGTCAAGCAGCTGACTGACGACTCTTTCAGCACGCAGAGAGAAAGTGTACTGATCACAGCACAACACGCACAACACACGCACACATGCCTCCAGCACGCACTCCTCATGATGCTTCTCCACAATTTCACAGACCTGAGATAACAGCAGCTCCAAATACTGAGACAGCCAGTCAAAGAGAAGAAAAAAAAAAGACCACCACAAATTAGGTGAGGAGTAA
This sequence comes from Neoarius graeffei, assembly GCF_027579695.1. Classification (NCBI taxonomy): domain Eukaryota; kingdom Metazoa; phylum Chordata; class Actinopteri; order Siluriformes; family Ariidae; genus Neoarius; species Neoarius graeffei. Next base: position 13,115,886 of record NC_083588.1, read on the forward strand.
TGCAACAAAGTTGAGCCAAGTTTTACTTTATGCAGATGAGAAGCAAAGTCGTTGGCAACTACCAATAAGAATGTGGGACGGCGTTATGTTTCTTTTTAACCCTGACTGGAAAACATCCGTGTTTGCGTTCACATATTCAATTGGTGATTCTCACACTGCTTAAATGTGCTAAAAAAGTTTCCGATTTACCCAAACAGCAAGCGTCCGACATCTTATTTCAGTACAACCAATACTTCCTTGAACTCACAAAGAGCAAAACATTGTTTTAGCCTCAGTAGTAAATAGTAATGCATTGCACAACTTTATTTCCTTCCAAGTCTTTCACTTCCCGTGGGAAGACATTTGATTCGTCGTGAAGTGCTTTTGTACAGGTTCTGTCGTTATAATTATGAAACCATAGATATGTCCATTAGCGATTAACATTATTTTCAACGTTCACAAAATAAACACACACACAATGCCAGTGTTGCACCATTTCATTGTGCTTTTGAATTTTTGTGGATGCAAATATGTAAAACTTCTGCATTTTCACTGTTTGTAAAACTAGCTGAGGGCCCAGCGAGTCCTCACCTTCTCCATACGGCCTGTGCTGCCATAAGCCTCGAGCTCAAAATGCAGAGGAGCTTTGAGCAAACACACCAGTTTACCGACATCTGCAGAGAACTAAGAAAGGCAGAGAGCGCACATCTTCGTTCATAAATCAGGGAAGCAAACAGGTAAGGGGTATGCAAATAAATAAACAGACCATTATACGTATGTAGATAGACAAAACCTGCCACGACCTGAGCATTCCAGAGGTATGCTCCCCCAGGAGAATTTAAGCTCAGAACCATTTTCACAGCCAAGTTTTAAAGCCAAAATACATAACGACTGGGTTCTCATTGGCATTTCTTCGGTAGGGTTGTTAATTTGATCGATATTGATATTACATTTACTTTGGAATCATTCATTGAACTTTTCAAAATAAAAACTACTCACATCTATACACATTTAGGTCTGGATATATGTACCGCCACTAAACATCAAATTTTCTATTTGCAATTGCTGATGATAAAAACAAAAATGGCCTATTAATTTGTTACATGAAAGTGCGCTATTAAAAAGCTGAATGTGCTGACTGGACTCAAGCGCTTCATGTTGTCAGGGTAACGCTGGCAACACAACATACAGACTGATTACGACTGTCTACAGCGTGAAAGCTCTCCGTTCATGTCGTCGGCTATTGTTGATAAAATAAATTGTTCATACAAATAAGGTGTTTAAATTCAAAGAGTAGTCCAGTTTGACGACTACTTTTGTAATGGACAATATTGAGCGGTATGAGATACTTTGCAATACTGCCATTTTGATGACCCGCTATTTGTGAATTTCTCTTTGGGATTAATAAAGCAATCATTATTATATTTCTCTTCTGTCATTTTTAGCCACAAATTGTCAACCATTAATACCCATCTGAATAGCTTTTAAAGCAGCGAGGAATAATTTCATGAACTTGAGTGAAACAGCATTCAAGTATCGACTGGGGGTGGGGTGTTTTACCTTTGTGAGTAACTGAGGCAGAAGTGGTATGAAGTGATTGGTGATTCGTTTCCTCTCCTGAGTTTGTTGCTTTCTGCCTTTCAAAGTCTGAAACAGACATATGCACATTGATTCATCAGTCAGTGTCTCAGCCAGTCTCATGTTCCCTACCTGCCTCTACCTTCTTCCCAAGGGCTCGAGCTAGAGGTGGCGTTCCTTCCGTTGCCTGTCTGACCGCACACATCATCAACTCAATCAGAGCAGCCTCTTCATCATCATTCAGCCCTAACACACACACACACACAGTAATCCTCCACAGCAAATACATATGCAACTCAAAAATTTGCACTTGTCAAGACGCACCTTGCTCCTCCCCATTCTCCTGAAGCAGCAGTGATGTCATTGTCTCCCAATCTCTAAGTTCTGATGCTGCCACTCCCCAGAGGCTGTCCACCAGGTACACAGCATGTTCATGATACTAACACACAAACACATTAACAATACTAACGGTATTTGATATGGCACATTAGATGCTCTGGCTCTCTGATACTTCAAAGATGAAAACTTGGTCAGAGAGTTAGGGTTGAATTTTTTAAATTCTATTTGGATGGGCACCATGTTAATTTCATTAACAAAAACAAATGTTTGTTTGTCCAAAAAAAAAAAACAACAACCCCAAAACCTCTGAAACAACCTAAATGATAACTGTCAGAAATAGAAGCCCAAACATTGGTGAAATTCATTTTTCCCCATCTCATTTTTGCATTTTCATTTTACAAGAGTGATTAGACAAAAGAATCGAGTAATTACGTGCCAGGTAAGTGGCTCAGGTACAGGACGCATCTGAGTCGCATATACTGTTCAATAAACTCTGATCCTGTGACACTCCAAATTTATTTTGTGGTCAAATTATTTATTCCTGACAACAATAACGCTAATATACAGTAATACTAGCTAGCCATAACTAGCATACAGAACGACACACCACCCAAGTCACTGAATTAATTTAATGGAGTAATTTAGATGTCTGCAGCAATAAATAATAAAATAATAATAAAAGGGCTCGGCATAATGAAAGTATTCTCTCTCTCTCGCTTCCTTTTGAATTAGCTGCTGTTAGAGACACCGCTGTAGCTGTACGTTAGTATTAGTAGGAGACACGCCTTAGCAAGCCAGCGCTGGCAACGTGCATTTTAAAATAATCTGGTATTCAATTTACAAGGGAATTAAAACCTGTCAAAGTAACGCATGTGTATTTTGTATATTTAAAAAACAGGGAAAATCTGAGGTTGAAAGAAATTTAGTTTTCACCAAAGAAAAAAACTAAATCTCGACTAAAACTAACAATAACCAAAATATGACCAAGACGAATATGTATTTTTGTCCAAAAAAAATTGCAACTAAAATAAATATAATATAATCAAAATTTGCATCTGGAGGAGGTGGTTTTGAGGGTGATGGGGCACTTTCAGGGGAATGTTTGTATTTCCTCAAAGATCTTCAGGTCTCTATGATTTTCTGCTTTTCAAATCACACACCTTTCATGCAAGTTGTGTGGATTCAGTGAGATGACTTAATAGGCCATTTGCAGGAATTGGTCACGTGTCAATTTTCCCCATACCAACAAGCCCGTGGTGGGCAAACTAACTTGACATTCCTTGACAACCGTAAGAGTTTGACTGGCAATGCGAAGCAATCCATTTCTATCATAGCTGTTTTTACCTTTTCAACTGTCTTTTTTGACCCGAATTTTCGTGTGTACTTGGAAAAAGTTTGTGGTTTTAACTTCTGTCGTAAGTTAAAGCGAATCATTGGCCGTAAAAATGACATCAAATGCGAATAAATCTGCTTCTTATCGGCTAAAAACACATCTACAGAAATATCTGTATTTATTTTCAAGAATCTTCACACTAGGGATGTTAACCGATGACCGTTTGACCGATGGTTGACCGAATCAACGTCAACCGGTTAATTTTTTTTTGGTTGTCGGTTAAAAAAAATTCAATCGTTTTGAAGCTGCCGATTTTGGAGCGGAGAACCTGGAATTCTGTGTTGTAAACGCTTGGGGCATGCCATGCGGTGTAAGGACGATAGCTGACAAATCAGAAACACCCATTCAGTCATGTCCCGCCTTCCCGCCCCAGTTGAAGACAGCTGCCACTCGGCGAAAGAAAAGTCTCAGTGTTGGATTACATTTTACTACGATGTTAACCAGGTACGTAACATCAAGGAAATTCTTGACTATCAAAGAAACAAGAACACGGCGCATGAATGAAGTCGATGGTTGATTAGTCTGGTGAATATTAATGTCAACGTAATAATAATACACAAGATCTGAACTAAAACCTGGTTACTCACTGATGTTACTTAGCATCAGACAGTTGCTATATTAGCTTAGCGGCTAACCAGCTCAGCTCCAGCTATCCCATTCCCAATGGCTGTGCACAATTAGCAGCCATGTAACCGTAATATCAGTAGCTGGAAAACAATTGCAGTATGAGGTCTCTGTGTCTCACTTTCGAAGAAAAGCGCCTAGTCCGTAGCAATATGCAATATCAACACACAGCCTACTACAGTTAACAACACTGACTGTATTTGTGAAAAATAAAGTATCAGGCTAGACTTTTTAGCTTACAAATTACTATTCTGTTTTTTTTTTATTATTATTATTAGAAGGCACATCGAGTTTAGTCCTGCCTTGGCCAGTGCATTCTGAAAGTATGTTTCGGTCTGTAGCCAACAATGCATGTTATTGCAGATCATATCTCTCCACACAAACTAAAGGCGCAGATGCCGACTTTTGGAGGGAAGGGGAGAGAATTAAATGACAGCGGTGTCTGGAGGGGGAGTGACAAACACAGCTTTTATGCCTGTGAGCCAAGTCGGTGACTGCTTCAGAGCAACTTCAATACCATGCAGTAATGGCGTGTTGATATTGGTAACGGCGTTATAACGATTGTAGCTAATTAATTAGATTACCCGGCGTTATAACAGCCTTTATTTTAACGCCGTTATTCCCATCACTGAATGTTATGTACTTCTTCAAGCACTTGACTTTATTTTCAACGCCATCATGGCCAACTGAAACTGTCTCTAAGCTGGAGCCATTTGTCCTCCGCTCCAATACAAACCCCTCGACATCAGTGCCGCGTTTGACTAAATGTTTTGCGCTGTAGAAAAGGTAATGTGAGTGGAGGGCAGCGACTGGGACTGAATGTGCGGATGCTCGCGGTTAGATTTAGAATAGATTCTAATAATTCCAATTCTAGAATTTTAAACTCGTAGGTTAACCGACTTTAACCGGCTAATGAGGCTCGGTGGTCGGTCAAGTTTTTTTTTTTTTTTAAGTTTTCGCTATCCCTACTTCACATCTTAAGCGAATGATCTCATCTCATTATCTCTAGCCGCTTTATCCTGTTCTACAGGGTCACAGGCAAGCTGGAGCCTATCCCAGCTGACTACAGGCGAAAGGCAGGGTACACCCTGGACAAGTCGCCAGGTCATCACAGGGCTGACACTAATGGCCCTTTTCCACTACCCTTTTTCAGCTCGCTTCAGCTCACTTCAGCCCGACACGGCTCGCGTTTCGACTACCAAAAAACAGCACGACTCGGCTCGCTTCAGCCCTGCTTAGCCCCTAAAACTCGCACCGTTTTGGAGTGGGGCTGAAGCGAGCCAAAGCGAGCCGAGTGAGTCTGGGGGCGTGAGCAGACACTCCCCTGTGCACTGATTGGTGAGGAGAAGTGTCCTCACATGCCCACACACGCCCCGCGAGCACGCTGGGATCTGTAAACACCGTAAACCCGGAAGAAGAAGAATTACGAATTACGAGAATTTCTGAAGCCTTATGCGCCTCGCCTCATCTATACGCTCTTGCCAGTATCTGTTCGCGTTGTCGTGACAACAAGCCACAGCACCAAGACCAGCAACACTAACGACTCCATGTCCTCCATGTTTATTGTTTACTATTCGGGTCGTGAGACTACCGCTTAAAAGCTCACTGATGTCACTGTTTGCGCTGCTTGACATCACGTAACGTCCACCCACTTTCGCTAACTCCACCCAATGTGTCCACCCACTTCCAGCCAGCACGGTTCAGCGCGGTTGTAGTCGAAATGCAACTCCAACAGCCCCGCTCAGCTCGACTCAGCACGGCACGGCTCAGCCCGACTCAGCCGCGTTTGTAGTGGAAAAGCGGCAATAGACACAGACAACCATTCACACTCACATTCACACCTACGGTCAATTTAGAATCACCAGTTAACTTAACCTGCATGTCTTTGGACTGTGGGGAAAACCGGAGCACCCGGAGGAAACCCACGCGGACACGGGGAGAACATGCAAACTCCGCACAGAAAGGCCCTCGCTGGCCACGGGGCTCAAACCCGGACCTTCTTGCTGTGAGGCGACAGCGCTAACCACTACACCACCGTGCCACCCTAAGCGAATGATAAAGGTAGAAAAGGAATAAGTTGTAAACATACCTGAGAAATCTGCCATTTCGCACATGAATTTCTTTCGGTGGCGACCAACTTGAGTCCAAAAAACCCTCTCTTTTACAGCCAATGATTCGCTTTAACGTACGGCAGAAGTTAAAACCACAAACTTTTTCCAAGTACAGACGAAAATCCGGGTCAAAGAAGACAGTCGAAAAGGTAAAAACAGCTATTACAGACATGCCAACCCTGTATGATAGCAAACTGTAATGGCTGTTTTGAGATATTTGTCCATGTCTGCCAACAGCAGACATAATGCACGCAGAGCGTGCATGGGGGGGTTCCAAAGGGGGGTGCGCCTTTATATATATATGTGTGTGTGTGTGTGTGTGTGTGTGTAATTTACACAAAAGAAAAAAATTAAAACGTGATTTTATCAACGTTTCTTTAATATTCATACATCTTGTAAGTTGTAGGCAAATACAAAGAATTTTGCTAAAGCAACGAAAATACGAGTCGCTAACAACTGATTTACTATTCCATAACTTGATCGCATAATAGACTAGAGATCTACAGACTTACCTTCGAAGCGATTTTGGAGTCGGGAAACATGGCTTTAAAGAGAGGCCCACTGTGATCAGCTGCGGCGATTGGCAGGTTGTGTTCCACGAGAAAATTTGTGAATAAAACTTCAGCTTTTGTCACGCTGTCAATCGAGGATCGATCAACTAACATTGAGGTGATCGTCCGGTTAGCACTTCCAGATTTGGCCAAAGTTTGATGCGAGACAGAACTCATGTGTTGTCTGACATCGTAAACACCGGAATGTGCTACAGAGAAATGGACATTACATACGGTGCACAACGCATGACTCGCGGATTTTCCTGATTTTGTGATAACTGGATACAAGGTACTGTATTCCTCTTTAAATTTTTGGTACACGGTCTTAGTTTTGCCGATCGTTTTTCTTGCTTTTTTCGGTGGCGGGTCAGACGGATCGGCTGAACTGTCAGCCATTTTTTGCTTCTTCTAAAGTACAAAATGTACGCGGGGCTCTTATTGGTCGAAATTTGATAAAATTGCTGAGGTTAACCAATCAGAGACCATGTTTCTAAAGCACTGGCTGACATTCTAGTAATAGTGCCCTCTCAGGGTATCTGCACATTTTTCAAGTACAAATTTAAAGACGTTTAAGACCTTTTCAAGACCTCTAAATGGAAAAATTAAGACTGTACCATGGCAAAGAAAATGATAAATACGACAACTTAAAACTGTTTTCTGCAATAGTTTTTTTTTTTACTAACTAAGAAGAATGCACACAATTGGTGAACAACAGGGTGCATCAATGGCAACTGTTAGACATGCAAACAGCTGAAGCAAAGTTGTGTGTTCTGGGCTTGCAGAACTACTGTAGCAGCAAGGAGAAGACTGGTGTTTACTGGAGAAAACACCATGAATCATTTCAAAAACCAAAACAATAAACGGCAAGTAGAACCAGCTGAACAACCTTAGCCGGCACTATTTCAATCCCCAAAGATTATCTTTGATGATGTGTGATTTTGTGTCCGACAGCAAAATCAGTCTGAGTGTCGTACAGTATACAGCTGGCTGAGGAAGTTCTCGAGTATCTTCCGCATTATAGCAGGTAACAGCATAAACCTGTTTATGCAGTCATACAATCATCAGAGCGTTACATTAAACACAGAAAAACAACTGTCACCTTTCATAACCATTATCAATATTAATCAATGTGTTGTAATAACTAAACTAATTATCATCAGTGCAATTGTTATATCAATGTTCATTATTCAAAAATAATCATTAATTATCTATAATCCATGAATAATTGTATTATTACTACTACTACTAACTACTTTAATAATAAAATTAACTCAATTTTAGAACATTTTAATAATCACTACTTATTAGCTATATTAATTGAGTAGCAATTATTATAATTCAGTATTATTAATTACTACTTAATAAGCAGTGATTATCAAAATGTAATTTAATAATTATAAGTAGTAATTATCAACTACTACTTAATTATACTAATAATTAATAAGTTGTGATTATTAAAATGCTATAAAATTGAGTTATAAGATTCGTTAAAATTATTATTAAAAAGTAGTAATTATTATTAGTAGTAGTAGTAATAGTAGTAGTAGTAGTGATACAAACAATTATTCATGGATTATAGATAATTTGTTTTTAATAGTGAACATTGATAACAATTGTACTGATAATAATAATAACATTAACAACAAGTATTACTAGTAGTGTTATTGTTTATTATTATTATTAGTAGTAGTAGTAGTAGTCCAGTTATTTTATATCAATGTTCACTACTTAATTTGTTTGTATTCTACCAATTACTACTTTTTAATAATTATTTGTAATAATTTTTAATAACTTAATTTTATAACATTTAATAATCCCTAGTACTTATTAATCACTAATTCATAAGTAGTAATAATTAATAATCAATAATAATTACTACTACTAATTATTATTAGTGGTTGTTAATATGATTCTTATTATTATATTAAAAACACTGTTGTAGACGATAGGTAATAAAACAAAAACTTTTTATACAAATTATTTATATTGTATTATATTTAGAATTATTGTATTTTCTATAGTTCTTTTAAATTGAGTTTTGAAATAAAGGCTGTTTATATATTTATATTAAACTAAGTACAATAAACAATGTTAATTATGTAAAAAATGATGCTAATCATTATTATTAGTAGTATTTCCTTTTAGCCCCATTTTCAACCTGACTCTTGTGCGCATGCGCGAACCACCCTGCGTTTCACTCCGGAGTGCTTGACCTCTAACACGCGCGCGCGCCTCGTGTCGGTGAAAAGCCAGTTTCCCAGTGGGCGTGTCCCCAGCGCTGCGGTACCGGCTTTAAACACATTTGTGCGATCCAGCGCTTTTTATTGCGAACGACTCTTCTCCTTATTTTAGGGGCGCTTTCTAGCGCCCGCGTAAGCTACCTGCGCATCTCTCACTCTTCACAACCACCACACCACACTGCCTCCAGCAGCCTCCTAGCGTTAGCTCTTGATCTACGGAATGCACAGAACGCACAGAGCCAATGCTGCCCCCAAAAGGTCCGCTGGTCACTTTTAAAATTACGGTTAAAAAAATACCCCAAACCGGATGGAGACATTTCACTCGTTCGGTCCAAGATTAAATTTAATACCTCCCTTTCGAAAATTCCAGTCATTCCAAACAATTTAAGACATTTTAAGGCCTTGAAAACCGAAAGTTGTATTTAAGACTTTTTAAGGACCCGCGGGAACCCAGGCCTCTGCCGGGAGACTGGGAAATCGCAAGTGTGGGAATTCTGGCGGCAAATTTGAAAATATCAATTATGAGCAAAAACCGTAATAATCAACTTCAAAGTCGTAATAGCGTAATTGGACCACCGAAACCGTAATGATTACGGGCAAACCGTAACGGTTGGCATATCTGCTATTATAGAAATGGATTGCTTCGCATCGCCAGTCAAACTCTTAGGGTTGTCAAGGAATGTCAAATTAGCCTGCCCACCACAGGCTTGTTGCAATGGGGAAAATTGACATGTGACCAATTCCTGCAAATGGCCTATTGTGCTAGAACTACACTTTGTGGCATTGAACGAGACCATATCAGTCTACCCCTCCTAAATAGTGTAAATAAATCACTTTGAGCTCATTCGTTATTTGAGTTCAACTTCAATATACCATGCTGTACAGTAAAATAGAGATGAAAGTGGAGCAAAGAAAAAAAAACCTGAACTTTTGAAAGTCAAACTAAGATTTTTTTTTTGGGGGGGGGAAACATCCCCCGAAAATATTTTAATAAGACGCAAAACCCTGCATTCTAGTGCATTTTAGTACTTATTTTCACTAAAACAAGTTATAAAACTTTTAAGCCTTTTTCTTTCATGTACATTAAATGATTAACATGTCAAAAATATCAAATTTAATTCCCCTAGTTAATGAGTAATTTTCAGGAGTGCATTTAGAAAACGCGGTGATTTTCCTGCCTACACAGTTAATTACTCTGAAAAAAAAAATCAGACAGTTGACGGTAAACTCAGCAAAATCCCAAAACAGTACTGTTAAAAAGTAAAAGGTCTGTTCGAGTTTCTAAAGCTTTCAGGTTTCAACGTTGGGGACATTGAGCCTCGTTTATCAATCTTTTAGTAGAGTTGTGCGTTTGCATAAGCTAAAGTGAACTAAAAATTTCCAATTCATATTTATGCGAGTTGAAGCCAATTGTTTACATTAGTTCGTATTGTCTGTAAATGTAAACACACCAATGAATACCAAATTTCTCATGTACATCAGGGGCGTAGCTAGGATTTTTCCGGGGGGGGGGGGATTCACACACTGACTGGCAGCCTGAGTACATTATGTAACAAAAAATAATTACCATTGCTAGTTTTAGGCAGCTTAGAAACCGGCTCTTCCATTATTGCTGTTTCTTCCACGTTTTCTTGATGTGTTCTAGAAACGGCACTAAAACTTAGCTTCGAAGCCACAAAATGCAACTTTGATGGAAAAAATATATAAATTGCTTACCTCTCTTCACATCGAAAGGAGGAGGAAAGTTTTGCTTGTTTTGACATGGCGAATTAACAACACAAGAGGAAATACTTATTTGCAACTAAAAAGACCGCAGCTACACTGGCAGCTTGAACATGCTTTCTAGTGCGATTGTGTTGCGCTTGCGCAGAACGGTGTCAGTCCTGCGCTCCTTAGCACGTCCACCTGAAGGCGCCTAACAAGCTCCGGCACGCGCGCCGTTAACAAAGAATACCTGTCTTTAATCAACGAACTATGTTTGGGCTATTTAAGGACTGCGCCCATGCAAGGACGATGCGAAGTATTACACCGCGTTTAGGAACGTGAAAAATCCGAAAAATTAAAGTTTCACCATTCGGAAAACCGGAGATTTTCAAGAGTTTTGTCAAATCCAGAAGACTTTCATCCCTGAGTAAAAATAACTGTGTCGAAATAATAAATGAACCTGATGGTAACTCGTCCAATATGCAGTCACCGCACACTTAAGCATGTCATGGAGAGAAAATATAGGACACTCCTTAGACTCCAACAGCTTTCCATGCAAAACGTACATGTAACTTGACATTTTAATTATTTTTAGATGTCATTCAGGAGTTCAAAAATAAAAAATTTAACCCCAATATGTGCTGTTGATGTTACCTTGCTTTGAATAAAGAAGCATGTGAGCAGGTTGAGGAATGTGACACTGTGCTTCTCTTTCTCCCCTTCTTCTAGTAGACGATCCACCTCAGTACACAGCCTACACACACACACACACACACACACACCTGATTGTACCTGTAGTGTCAAGCTATGATGAGGATGATGATGATGATCTTACACATGGTACAAAAACTCCCCAGCTGCAGAAGCGAGTCCTCTATGTGCAGCAAACACAAGTGGATATACATGCATACACTCATCCTCAGACAGACCATCCTCTGTCTTCCTGCACAGACAAACATGATTAGTCTCAGACAGTGATAGGTTTCCTTGGCTTCCGTCAAAGTTCTTTGATTGCAAATAAGAAAGGCTTTGTGAATTTTTTTTTTTTTTTTTTGGCTCAGGGCAAATATGCCTACTGTTTATTTAATTTACAACTTAACTTTTGACAAAATATCAAGACAGTTTTGTTTTTCGAAACAAAATGTCAGGAAAATAAAGTGATGTATAATTTTTTTTTTCTTTAGAGGAAAATAAAAAAAAATCTTTGGATATTTTGATACGACACTGAAATGACAACATACTCGCTGACAGATAAACCACAGTTGTGAAAAACTAATTATTTTCTATCTATTGTGAATAAAAACTGAGACATATCAAATGCATTCATCTGATAATATTCACAATGCTGAATATTTATGTATTTTTCAACACCAGATTACTCACTAACATTGTCATATAATGTTGATTTAAAAAAAAAAAAAAAACAACTATACGTCCATCTGTTTCTCACAAAGTGCATCTTATTTCTGAGTGATGAGAGGGTCGAGTCATGAAACTAAGAAGAAAACATAGTTAGTTTTTTTTTTCTCTTTTTTATCAGACATCTAATTTTTGGGTTTGTTTACCTGACATGTTTCGACGTACAACTTCCGTCTTCCTCAGAGTGTCACCGGATGTTAATTGGTGACGCATCTTTTATCAGCTGCTGTTTCTGAAGGCGTGGCCTTCCTGTCTGGTTTGACAGGTCGGTCACGCCTTATACTGTCTGTTTGTCCCCTGCAAGATGGCACTCCAGGTGTGGGAGAGCATGTATGCTCCCTCATCCCGGTTGATGGTCCTCGGGCTTCGCTTACGGATCTCCATGGCCTCCCTGATCCAGCGCTGATGTTTGTTATCTTCTGTGCGGATGACTCTGGCATTCCCCCAGTCCATAATGTGATTTTCCCTTTTACAGTGATCTGTTATAGCTGACTTGTAATTTTCCTGTTGTGCCTTTTCTTTTATTGTTCGGGTTTGTCTTGTAGCTGTCTCCTTTTCGCACTCTTTCTTATGTTCATGTTTTCTTGTGCTGAAACTCCTTCCTGTCTCCCCAATATAAGTTTTATTGCATAATTTACATGGAATCTCATATATGGTGTTGCATCTGTTGTCCGGATGTATTCTGTCTTTGGGATGAACCAGGATCTGACGGAGTGTTGTGTGTGGTTTGACAGGTGTGTTAACATTGTGTTTCCTCATTACTCTTTGAATGCGTTCAGTTATTCCCCTGATGTATGGTAATGTAACTACTCCCCTGTGTTCTTGTTTGTTAGTTTGTTTTTTCTCTTTCTTCTGTGTTTTGTTGTTTTTAACCTGTTCCGCCCCTTTGGATATTGCCCATTGTGGATATTGACATGCCTTCAGTGCGTGTTGTATATGTTGTTCCTCCTGTTCTTTGTCCTGTGGATCTGTAATTATTGCTGTGCGTTCATGTAATGTTCTAACTACGGATATTTTGTGCATTATGGGGTGTTCGGAAGTCCAGTTTAAATATTGGTCGGTGTGTGTGGGTTTTCTGTGTACTTTTATTTTGATATCCCCATCTTCTGTGTGTTGTATTTTTAAATCCAAAAATGCTATTGACTGCTCCGTTTCTTCTTCATGTGTGAATTTTATATTGCCGGTATTGTCTATGGTGTTGAGATGGTCGGTGAGTTGTTGAGTGTGTCCCCTCTTTACTTTTTCCAATATGTCGTCCACATACCGTTTCCAGAGTGTTGGTCTGTATTCCGCTGGTATTGTAGTGAGTGCTTTCTGCTCCAGATCCTCCATGAAAAAGCCGCACATGATGGCTGATAGTGGGTCTCCCATGGCAAACCCTTCCTTCTGTCTGTAGATTGTATTCCTGAACTGAAAGTATGTGGACGTGGCGATGAATTGAAGGAGCTGAGTGATGTCTTGTACGGTGAGGTTTGTGCGTTTCCTGAGCGTCCTGTCTGTTTTTAATTTGTCTTGTACTATCTGTATGGTGGCTTCCGTGGGTGTTCTGGTGAAAAGAGATATGACATCATGTGAAATGAAAACTTCATCTTGCTGCATTTTGATGTTTTTTAGTTCTTCTGCCAGATGTTTTGAGTTTTTGCAGTGTTGGTCTGTGAGTCCTAGTAATGGTTTAATTATTTCGGTGAGTGCTTTTGATAAGTTGTATGTGACCGAACCAATGCTATCTACTATGGGGCGTAATGGTGTTCCTGGTTTGTGTATTTTTGGTGTGCCGTAAATCCTGGGGATGACATTGGCTGTGGGTACTAAATGATTATAATCCTGCTTATCTATTTTATTTTCATTGAGTAGTGGTTTTAGTAGTGCTTTAAGTTTCTTTTTCTTGTCTTCTGTTGGGTCTTTTTTTAATATTTCAAATGCGTTGTCGCTGAGTAATTCATTCATTTTTCGTTCATATTCATCAGTGTCCATAATAACTGTTGTTCTGCCTTTATCTGCTGGGAGAATTGTGATATCTTTATTTTTTGCTAATGTTTTCATGGCTTTGGCTTCCTGTTTGGTGATGTTGCTGGGTGGTGGTTTGGCCGTTTTCAATATACCAGCTATTGCGTTTCTTAGTGCTGCTTTTTGTCCGTGATCCTGTATTTTCTCACATGCTAACTCAGTTGCCAGAATGAATTCGTCGTGTGGTATGTTGTTCGGTGTGACAGCGTAGTTGAGTCCTTTTGCTAATATACTGCGTTCTGCTTGTGAGAGTTTGTACCTTGATATGTTGTAAATCCATTTGTCGTTGATGTGTGCGTGCTCCGGTTCTGCCTTCTTTTTCTGTGCGATGAGTTTGTCCAGTTTTCGTATTTGTCGGGTTTTTGTCTCTGTGAATTCCTGTTCGTGTATGTCTGCCAAGTGTCCGTGTATTGCTATTTCCATTTCCTTGTTTTGGGGAAACCGGCGTTTGAAAGTTTCCGTCTCCCTGTGTAGTTCGCTGTTGATATTATTTAGTTTATCCGTTGTGCACCGTATCCGTTCTTTTACCAGAGTCATCCGCACTTTCCTGATCATCTTTTCCGCGTTTCTGGTTGGAATCGGGTTCTTGATGTTCAGGCTGGCCGGTACGACTTCCTCATCCCGGCAGCGCAGATTGAATCTCAGGTGATTCCTGTAGCGTGCCCGTTTCCGTGTCAATCGCTCTAGGCGGCGAAACTCCTTGATGCTTTCGTCTCCGTAACTAATTCTTAATCTTTCGATTACGTTCATTATGTCTTATATTAAATATAGTTAGTTTTTTTTTTCTTTTTTATCAGACATCTAATTTTTGGGTTTGTTTACCTGACATGTTTCGACGTACAACTTCCGTCTTCCTCAGAGTGTCACCGGATGTTAATTGGTGACGCATCTTTTATCAGCTGCTGTTTCTGAAGGCGTGGCCTTCCTGTCTGGTTTGACAGGTCGGTCACGCCTTCTACTTCAGGTAAACAAACCCAAAAATTAGATGTCTGATAAAAAAGAAAAAAAAACTAACTATATTTAATATAAGACATAATGAACGTAATCGAAAGATTAAGAAGAAAACATGTTCATTAGGTTCTAAGGGTTCAAATACAATATTGTGAAGCCATGATAAAAAGGTTAGACACTGACTTAAAAAAAAAATCTTGAAAGCCTATCATGATGAGCATCTTTCTGTGGCGAAAGAACTCTCTTTTTTAAAAGCCTTGTCCCAACTGTGTCCCAGGAAAAGTATGTGGGGGGAAAAAAAAACCCAGTGAATTTTACAGCTGATTTACAATGAAGTGTAAAGTGGTACCTAGTGGAATCTTCACTCTAGAAATGTATCATACGATCAGACTTGCGTCTAAATTATGAATTGTAGCTCATGCATGTGCGCACACACACTCACTGCTTAATGATCAGCAGCAGTCTGACTGCCTCCACAGCAACATCAGGATCTTTATCCAGCACCATTTTCAACAACCTTTCCTTTAAAACACACATGAAGGAAAGGTTAACACGCACGCAGCAAAAACACCCCCCCCCCCACACACACACACACGCACCTTAAAGCGGCTGGTAAAGAGCTCCAGGCGGCCAATGAAACTTTCCTCTACATACAGTTTCTGAAGGGACAGCACACACTGCAATCGAACACTTGCTTGCTGTCGAGACACACATACACACAAACACTTAGAAGTTACTTGCACACTGTTCTGCTGTAATTCTCCTGTTCCTGTGTGTACCTTGTCATGCAGCATCCAGCCTACATATTTGAGATACCCATCATTAAGGAAGGAGGCGGGGTTTTCTCGAAGCCACACCCCCATCTCCTCCATACAGACTGCACGGATCTCTGGAACTTTGTCTCTGTACCGATGAACAAACACTCCTTTAAAGATCCCGTTCATCAGAGAGCGCAACTCCTCCTGCTGTTCCAACAACTAAACACACACACACACAAATACTGAAGACCAAAGATTTACTAGATTATGAACAAATAATTAGAGAAGGGACGAAAGTCTTTTTGGCGGATTGACTAACATCGCATTTCATCCGATTTACACAAATCCACATTAAAGGTTCACCTACATGAACAGGGCACAAAATGGGACTGTATAAGCATCTAATTTACTTATAACATCATTCCTTTGTGTTTTTGGTGAAGGAAGTGGCTCGGGGTGCTTATAACATGCAACAAACTTGTGATGACGTACAGTTTCATAAACTACACGGCTGTGCTGCAGAGCATCCACAAAAACACCCATCTGACAAAAAAAAAAATTGAGATGCCTTGCTCCTTTTGATTACTAATAAGATTAAATTTTTAAAAATCCAATGATAAATACCTATAGTACACCGTTATAGGTTGCCTGTTACCATAAAGAGCATATTATTTTACCATATTTCGTACACTCGCTTGCAGAATGGGACTTAGTAGTTTAAAAAAATTTAATTAAAATGCCGTGAAATGAATGCCTTCCGGTCACACGAAACAAATAGTATTCGTTAAGATCGAAATACTCAGTACAAAGCGTAATACGGTTAATATTACACTGCAAGCAAGTGTCTTTCTGACCAAAGTATGGTCTTTACCATACAACTCTCTCATCTCATTATCTCTAGCCGCTTTATCCTGTTCTACAGGGTCGCAGGCAAGCTGGAGCCTATCCCAGCTGACTACGGGCGAAAGGCGGGGTACACCCTGGACAAGTCATCACAGGGCTGACACATAGACACAGACAACCATTCACACTCGCATTCACACCTACAGTCAATTTAGAGTCACCAGTTAACCTAACCTGCATGTCTTTGGACTGTGGGGGAAACCCGGAGCACCCGGAGGAAGCGGACACGGGGAGAACATGCAAACTCCGCACAGAAAGGCCCTCGCTGGCCACGGGGCTCAAACCCGGACCTTCTTGCTGTGAGGTGACAGTGCTAACCACTACACCACCATGCCGCCGGCCTAAATATCATTTTATTAATTTTATTTTTTAAATCTGAAACAATAGGGTGCTCAAGTTCCAGAGCACCCACAGAGCTGGCACATATAGATGCGCCAGCAGTAAATATTCACTCAGATCCACTTTCAGTAGCAGCGTAGTTGGTTGCATTGACTTAAATGCTGTACAGCAGATGGCATACTGCTTTCATACATCACTGAGTAGACCATCATGGGGTGCATAACAAACCACATAAGTGGCCCTGAGCGGGATGCCCAAAATACCATCATTTCAAATGATAATGTAGAAACCATACTATACAGTGCCAGGATGGAACAAGCAGCTCTCATTGTCAACCTGATGGCTTTGGAGTGGCTAATAAACCCTTAGATAAAATATTCTACCACACCAGATCCAAATATATTATTATGACAGGTTACCATAAGTACCAAATGTAGATAATGCTGCTTGTTTAACTATTAAATAGTTCATTTTTTATGGATTTATACAGTGTAGAGACATTTAATACAACAGTGTGCAGTTTGAGACAGATTGATCTGTGTGTGTGTGTGTGTGTGTGTGTGTGTGTGTGTGTGTGTGTGTGAGTGAGAGAGAGAGACCTCAGTGTAGGAATTCTGAAGCTCTTCCAGTCTCTCAGTTGCTCTGTGCGTGGCACTCTTGTTTTTCTCCAGTTGATAGCGTCTTTGTGTTGTGTCAGCCTGAGCATGCAACACTGCAGACACTGCCACTATAGCAGACATCAGACGCATGGCTACACACACACACACACAAGCTCCTCTTAGCAGCCAAAAGCTATTTGTTTCAGTCAGTCAATCATCATGAAGCAGGAATGTCATATCCTCCATAAGCAGCTTTCTACATTTATGTTCACACCAAAAGAACTACAAGTCCCTTATGTTGCCTCTTGTTTGTGTCCAACTTTCTTAGGTTCGAATTAGAGTTTAGCTCATCAATAAGACCGGAATAGACCCTGGATGGAAAGGCACTTTATCAAAGAGCACCATGCACACAGACACATTCACATACTAGGGCTAAGAATAAGCAAATCTTCACACATTTGTTTTCTGTTACTGCACAGATTAAACTTCACACACAGTGGTGCTTGAAAGTTTGTGAACCCTTTAGAATTTTCTATATTTCTGCATAGATATGACCTAAAACATCAGATTTTCACACAAGTCCTAAAAGTAGATAAAGAGAACCCAGTTAAACAAATGAGACAAAAATATAATTGGTCATTTATTTACTGAGGAAAATGATCCAATATTACATATCTGTGAGTGGCAAAAGTATGTGAACTTTTGTATCTGGTGTGACCCCCTTGTGCAGCAATAACTGCAACTAAACGTTTCCGGTAACCGTCGATCAGTCCTGCACACCGGCTTGGAGGAACTTTAGCCCGTTCCTCCATCAGAGGTGGAAAAACTGGATTGACAAAGTAAAAGTCCTGCTTAGGTTTTCCTTCTGCCTGTGCTCTCAACACAGGTGATTTCACCAATTAGCTCATCAACCTGGCTTAGGGGATGTGGTAATTAGGATCAGCTGGTTCATTGAATTGGCTGGAGCAAAAATGTGGCAGGGTTTTTACTTTCTGCACCCGGGTTTTTCCACCTCTGTCCTCCATACAGAACAGCTTCAACTCTGGGATGTTGGTGGGTTTCCTCACATGAGCTGCTCGCTTCAGGTCCTTCCACAACATTTCCATTGGATTAAGGTCAGGACTTTGACCTGGCCATTCCAAAACATTAACTTTATTCTTCCTTAACCGTTCTTTGGTAGAACGACTTGTGCGCTTAGGGTCGTTGTCTTGCTGCATGACCCACCTTCTCTTGAGATTCAGTTCATGGACAGATGTCCTGACGTTTTCCTTTAGAATTCGCTGGTTTCATTCAGAATTCATTGTTCCTTCAATGATGGCAAGCTGTCCTGGCCCAGATGCAGCAAAACAGGCCCAAACCATGATACTACCACCACCATGTTTCACAGACGGGATAAGGTTCTTATGCTGGAAGGCAGTGTTTTCCTTTCTCCAAACATAACACTTTTCATATAAAACAAAAAGTTCTATTTTGGACTCATCCATCCACAAAACATTTTTTCCAACAGCGTTCTGGCTTGTCTACGTGATCTTTAGCAAACTGCAGACGAGCAGCAATGTTGTTTTTGGAGAGCAGTGGCTTTCTCCTCGCAACCCTGCCATGCACACCATTGTTGTTCAGTGTTCTCCTGATGGTGGACTCATGAACATTAGCCAAATGTGAGAGAGGCCTTCAGTTGCTTAGAAGTTACCCTGGGGTCCTTTGTGACCTCGCCGACTATTACACGCCTTGCTCTTGGAGTGACCTTTGTTGGTCGACCACTCCTGGGGAAGGAAACAATGGTCTTGAATTTCCTCCATTTGTACACAATCTGTCTGACTGTGGATTGGTGGAGTCCAAACCCTTTAGAGATGGTTTTGTAACCTTTTCCAGCCTGATGAGCATCAACAACGCTTTTTCTGAGGTCCTCAGAAATCTCCTTTGTTCATGCCATGATACACTTCCACAAACGTGTGTTGTGAAGATCAGACTTTGATAGATCCCTGCTCTTTAAATAAAACAGGGTGCCCATCCACACCTGATTGCCATCCAACTGATTGAAAACACCTGACTTTAATTTCACCTTCAAATTAACTGCCAATCCTAGAGGTTCACATACTTTTGCCACTCACAGATATGTAATATTGGATCATTTTCCTCAATAAATAAATGACCAAGTATAATATTTTTGTCTCGTTTGTTTAACTGGGTTCTCTTTATCTACTTTTAGGAGTTGTGCGAAAATCTGATGATGTTTTAGGTCATATGTATGCAAAAATATAGAACATTCTAAAGGGTTCACAAACTTTCAAGCACCACTGTATTTAACTCTCACACATTAGTAGTTCACCAAAGACCACAACTAGAAATAATTAACGACGAGTTGACAATCCTCATCACGTTTCATTGTTTCTAGCAGAAAGTTATTTTGGATAAGAATTTAAAGAAATCACGGTTAAACGTGATAAACATTCCTGAAACCCCTCACCAATGAGCGTGCTGGTGTGTCTGAAGGCTCGGACCTGCGAATCGGTGAGCCCGGTGAGGAAGGCGATCAGCGCCGAGAACATGTACTCATCATAGAGCAGACTGTTTCTGCAGCGCTGCACCAGCTGAAACACACACTCGCACAGCCCGTCGCGAAAACGTCGGCCCTGAGACCCCCCTGCTGCCAGGGGGTAACTTACTGAGTCCTGGGGCAGAGAACACAGAGTGAAAACTTAAATACTAGAAGCTGTGATAAAAAAAAAAATCTGTTTCTCTTATTTTGTTTACCTTTATCCCAACCCCTGATCCCCACTCACCTCGTTGAACTCTTTGGTCAGGTGACTTATGATGTCAGCATTCTGCATCACGTCAAACATCTCCCTTGTTACAAAGCCTACAGCACAACAGTATAGTCAACATACCAGTTTTAGAGCAATCAGAGACTCCATCACCTCGTACTTTACGATACATCTGACGATGGCAAGCAGAACGTGAATCCCAATTCGAGTGCTGGCCGATTTCTGTTGACTGGCGTCTGGTCAGGTAATGGAGCAAGACTTACCTTTACAGCCACTGCACTCAACAACAAAATTAATGAGCTCGAGCAGACCCTCCTCCCGATCCTGTTTATAGACATCCAGCCAATCATCAACCACCGTCTGCAGCAACCAATTAGAAAGCTTGCATAAGCCAAACCAAACCAAGAATTTCCACAAGAAGAATTCCTCACAGGCAGAAGTTAGTGTCACATGATACATCACTTCCCCCTTTCTCTCACCACCAGTGCAGAGCGTCCTGATCTCACAGCCTCAAACATGCTCCCGCTCTTCCTCCTTTCTGTTCTGTCCCGCTCAGGCTGTGGGGCGAGTGTGCGTTTTGGTGTGCGAGAAGCTCCAGGTGTGTGTGTGAGGAAAGAACTGGAGGTGCTGCTGCCTGCTCTCCATCGACGCCGTTTAACAAGCTGAAGAGGAGATGACCAGATCCCTTAGCGATACAAACAGGTTTGTGCAACAGTATGTGTCAAAGACAACAAACAAATGGCACTTTTCCAGCAGATAGTGCAGCATGGCATCAGTCAGCAAAATACCCAGCATCTTCCATGTTTATGTATCCACGTTCATTTTCTTATCCAGTCCTGACAACAGTGCAGACCACCAACTGATCAGTTGCGCAGACATCCTGATTAATATCTCTGTCTGGAATTGGTTCTCGGTCAGCACAAAAATCTTTCGTAGTAAGCTAATGTAGTATCCGACAAAGTTTCTTGCTCTTCTCAAAAGCTCAGTTTCTGGCAGATTTAAGAGACCAGCAATTTCAACAATTTAAAAAAAAAAAAAAGCACTTTCATGTTTCAAATCGCTTATTTATTTATCCACAGTAATGTTTTCTTATCTCGATGTAGATTAATCTTCCATTTTTTCCCTGTGATTAAAGCAAAATCTGCCATCTTCAAGTTCATAATCACAATTAGGGCTGTGCGATATGGGAAAAAATGAATATCCCGATACATTTTCTCCATTTCACGATATACGATATATATCTCGAAATATTTAAATCTCCTGTAAAGGACCCCATGAAATCTAACTTTTACTCTTTACTGTTTTCACTACAATCCCTGCAGATTAAATAACATTCTTGGTTAACTTTACAGGTGGTTTTCAACAACACATTTTAAATTTTCATGTTAGTGATTAATCACAATTGAATTGAAATAAGACTATTTTTATTCAACAAAGATGTCGCACAAACTGCAAAAACAATCTTGAAAATTGCAACAAAGGGGCAACACAATACAGAGCTGCCCAGAGCTCAAATCAATAAAGTGCAAGCTCAACACTGAGAAAGACATTTAGCCTAAATAAGAAAAGTGCTCTTTCATTAAATTATTTAAAAAAAATAGATCTCCAAGCTGGGCGGCACGGTGGTGTAGTGGTTAGCGCTGTCGCCTCACAGCAAGAAGGTCCTGGGTTCGAGCCCCGGGGCCGGCGAGGGCCTTTCTGTGTGGAGTTTGCATGTTCTCCCCGTGTCCGCATGGGTTTCCTCCGGGTGCTCCGGTTTCCCCCACAGTCCAAAGACATGCAGGTTAGGTTAACTGGTGACTCTAAAATTGACCGTAGGTGCGAATGTGAGTGTGAATGGTTGTCTGTGTCTATGTGTCAGCCCTGTGATGACCTAGCGACTTGTCCAGGGTGTACCCCGCCTTTCGCCCATAGTCAGCTGGGATAGACTCCAGCTTGCCTGCGACCCTGTAGAAGGATAAAGCGGCTAGAGATAATGAGATGAGATCTCCAAGCTATTAACCTGACTACTGAGAACCACTGGAACATTCACAATAGAGAGCGAGATTGAGGGAGAGAAGAAAGAGATCTGCAAAACAATTTTTCTCTTTGCACACTTTTGAACTGAATGTTTTCTGGCTCTGCCTCTCAGATGTGTATAATTCCGACTGATGCCTTTCGTGATGACAGGTTTGTTTTGCACACTTTACAAACTGGTATTTGCTGTTCCACGTCCTCCTCGCGATATCCAAAATAATGTCAGATGACTGACCCCTTACTAGTTCTTTTAGGAACCAATTCGTCCGCTTCCATTTTTAATTTGTCGCTGAAATTGACAGAGCTTACATGGTAGCCTATGCAAAATCAGCGATTGCACGAACTGAGTCAGCGCTGTAAACCGGAACTAGGAAATCTTCCCGCCGGCAGTGTTGCCAGATACTGCTGACGTTTTCCAGCCCGAAATATGTTCAAAACCCGCCAAAACGCACTTAAAACCGCCCAATCTGGCAACACAACCGAAACTAGAAAATCTTCCCGGAAGTTCCTTTCAGCACCGAGATGTCGCCCGGGATTGGTTGGCGAGTGCGTGACGTTATTGTTTTCTTTACCCTTAGGCAGCCTCTCACGTTACTGCCTGAGGGACAGGGAGAAAACCACCGGGAAAGGTTTTAAACAAACAAGTCGGAAGATGACCATAAAATACTCGATAGTTACGATATAATAATTTTATGTATCGCACACAGAATTTTCGGCGATATATCGATTATTATTCGATATATCGCACAGCCCTAATCAAAATTGCTTCCTAATTTAGAAAGACACTGAAGATTCAGCCCCCAAAAATGCACAACTCCTTGTGCGCGCAGTTCCCCCCCCCTTTCGTTTTTTTTTTTTTTATATAAATTGTCTGATCAGGTTTGAATCCAAACATCTATATTTTCATTTTCAGATTAACTGACACACTCGGTTCTGTTTGGGAGCATGAACAGCCATGAAGTTAAAGTCTGGTCCTCTTTAGTCTCCTGAAACATTTATCATCTTCACACACTTCTGTGAAAACAAAATTCCCACATTTTGTGCTCTCTCTCATGCCAAGAGACAGAAATACGGCAACACCAAACACATTTTAACATCACAAGAGATTTGACTGTTTCGTTTCCAAATCGCTTATTTGAATTTCAAGTATTTTACTACTATTCCTGGATCAAATCACTGTCAGACAACCTCCAGGGAAACTTCTCATACTTTTGGAGGTAGAGATTAATGATGGGATAGCAACACTCACTCACACACAGCCAGGATACAGATGGCACAAGGTTCCTGTTTGTTGCCACTGTTTAGTGAAGAAGCGTTTATACTCACTGTTGCTTCCAGAGCTGGTCCCTGCTTTCTCTTTGCGGCTTTAACATTGGGTTCAAAGTCTTCATCTGATCCTAAAACATCGTCTGGCTCCTCAGGACTTAAACTATCCACACACACACAAATCAGTTATTATATTGACACCAAGGTGCCAGAGTTTTCATCTTCAATGTCCACGACAGCTGTATAAATAACCCAAGGTCTAGAGATGAAAAAAATTGTCGTATTCATCTAATAAAATGTATGTGTCACGGTTATATGCGCAAAGTCTGCAAAATATTGATTACGTACCTATCCAGGTCCGACTCTGCCAGCACCATGTTCAGTTTGTTCATGTCCTGCTGAGGAGACGACGGAAGTGCTTTATCCATAGAAAGACAGCTTGCGCTACCTTCTTCAAATGACAAAACAACGAGTCATTATCATTTTTCCTGAACGTACCAAGTTTCACTGAAACACGGTTTCAAAAATGTTCCACAGCTATCTTCCGAAGTAACAAGTCATTTGCTCCAATCAGTGAGGATGGAATCCAGTCCATTCAATTTAAGGCACTACAGGTAGAAATGACAAGCATGGTGACGACAATCACCTTTCAGTTTCTGGATAAACTGCAACTACGAAACATATCCTCTCTGAAACCACAGTATTAAAAATATTAAGATGCACCAAAAGAGATTATTTCGTCAACCTCCGCTTTATCTGAAACTTGCCAAATTTGAAGACTTTACCCCCTGTCCATGATGGATGAATACAGGTCAAGAGCTTCAGTTAATGTTCACATTAAACTTCAGCTCAAGATTGGAAAAAGACCAGGCGACGTTTCCCTTCCTTTCGTTTAAAACCAGTCTGACCATTCTCCTCTGATTTCTCTGACCAAAAATGCATTTTCACCAACGCAAATTGCTGCTCACTGCATTTTTTTTTTGGACCATTTTGTGTAAGGCTGTTGGTGTAGAAACCCCTGCTGATCTGCATTTTCTCAAACCAAAGATGCTTTTAAATAAGCGCTCTGATGAAAATCAAAGTAATGGCCAGCGTGTATCTCACAGTGTTAATTTTGAGAAGAATTTTAAATTTAGTTTTCGTCGGTTTATGAAAATCGTAGTTATATTTTAGTGGCTTAGTATTATTTTAGGCGGCACAGCGGTGTCGTGGTGAGCAGTCACCTCACAGCAAGCAGGTTCTTAGTTCGACCCAACCGGGGCCTTTCTGTGTGGAGTTTGCATGTTCTCTCTGTGTCTGCGAGGGTTTCCTTCACAGTTCAAAGACATGCGGTTAGGTGAACATGAGCAGCCTTGGGCTGAAGTGCCCTTGACCAAGACACCCAACCCCCAACTGCTCCCCAGGGCACTGTAGCATAGCCATGTGTGTGCTCATTGCTCACTGCTTCAGATGAGTAAAATGCAGAGAAGGAATTTCACTGTGTGCTTAAGTGCACGTGTGATGAAGGCTTTTTGTCTTGCCACATTTTGCTTTATTTTCTCCAAGATTTAGTGGAACTCAATTTTAATTTTAGTCGATGTTGGTCATAATTTTCTCAGACAGTTTCATGATACTTTTTGTAAAACATGCCCCGGAACTTGAAGACGGGCTATGACAGGAGGCTGTTCTCGTTTTGTTAGTTATCCAGGGAAAATGGTATTTTATACACTGTAGCAGGGATGACCATGATTTTCATATAAAGAGGTTACTTCTTTCAGACCCATACACCTGTTAGAATCCACAAGTACTGCAAAAGCTATCCGAGTGGCTAACTGAGTGTGGCAGCGGGGGCGTGGTCAAGCGTCGGTCGGTGAATGGAAGGCGGAGTCAGGGAAGGTGTGGCAGAATCACTGCACCTGATGTGAGTTAACCTATGTTTGTGTGTCTTCCCCAGTGACCGTGCCCTATAAAAGGAAGAGAGAGAGCAGAGAAAGGGAGTTCTCTCCCGACCCGAATGCATGTGTGCGTGTGTGAGAGAGTAAATGAGCTGAAAAGCCACACGTATCATTAAAAAAAAAAAAAAAAAAAAAGAGTTTCTGAGAACTCAGTTCTGGGCTGCCGTGCTTCTGTGCTCCACCCACCTGCTCTGGTTCTACACTGAGCAAGCAGAATTCCCACTCTGCCCAACTCTGGTCAGAAACACGAAACAGGAAGGGGAACATACTGTAATGGATTTTGCTGAAGGATATTTCTCCAGACTGTAAAAATTACCTTGAGAAGTAAGCTAGGTTGTCTGCCTCATTCGTTAGGGTATAATGAAGAGTAATTATCAATCAAGTCATGAAATAAAAGGTGGTCAACAAGCACTTAGCATCAGAAATTTTCGTTGACAAAATTAACACTGGTATGTCATTTTGTGACAATACGCATGTCAGTTTCCTTTGTAAGCCAAAAACACTCCCCGGCCACTTTAACAGGAACTTGGCTGCAGGAGTGGAACCCAGTGTCGTCTTCTGCTGTTGCATGCTGGGATGCTTTTCTATTCACCATGGCTGTAAAGACTGATTACATGAGTTACTATATCCTTCCGGGCAGCTCGAACCAATTTGGCCATTTTCCTCTGACCTCTCTTATCAACAAGGCGTTTGGTTCCACCCACAGAACTGTCACCCACAGTGTTCTCCACAGGCGCTTTTAAAGTGGCCCACCGCCCTTCCCTTGCACCAAAAAAAAAAAAACATCAGGATAGAACAAATAAATTGTATTCACTTTATTATAATTTTGTAACTATTTAACACGCAGAAGACCATTAAACGAATGCATACAGGGCGACCTGAAGTGACCACGCGATCGCAATAGAAAACCATCTGGCTGGCTGCATACAGATTGTGACACAGAGCTCTGCAGATTGAGGTCTATCCCTGCGTTACACTACATCGCACCACATTACACTATACTGACACATAGTAATGTTGGAAGCTACAAACTGCAGCTAGCCAGCAGCTAAATAACTTTGTGGGTGTTTGTAGCGTTATTGTGCAACAGTTATGCTTATCTCTTGTCTTTTCTGACCATACACAGTTACGGTAATGACATAACAGCACACACACACATTAGTTAACTTCAGGTCTTTTATTTTATCTATCTGTGATTGCGTAGGCAAGAGCTGCATTTTCCCGTTGCTTCCCTGTGGTTGTTCACTGCAGGATTTCCGGGTTCCTGGGTCAAAGGACCTGAATTACGGAGGCTGGGGTGGCTTTGTCGTGCCAGTCTCAGGCACACGCACCAGCTTGTGCATTGACTGGAGTGGTTTCACCCAATTAACATCAATTATGTGTATTGTAAAAAACGTATGCATTTACTGTAATTGGGTATTTTGTTTATGCACGTTAGTTCATTTATTTTTCACACACAGAAAAAAATATAATTAATTCAGGGATGCGCATCAGTCTCAAGTGAAATGTCAAATGAGTCTCACATTGACAAATAAAAGATATGTATAGTAAGAACGTGTTCATTTTTTGTAAAATGATTTTAACAATGATTTAGCATTTCCGATCCATTTATTGGCCAGTTTCACTGTCAACAAAGCCCAAAGTCCATCACCCCCTACCAGGGCTCCACCCCTGGGCCCCGTTGGGGACCTAGGCAGCCCCCCAAACCCCCGCCACCACCTTTTATTTTTGAAAACTGGAGAACACTGCACTCACTCGATGTTTTTCGCATCATTCTGTGTAAACTCTAAAGACTGTTGCGTGTGAAAACCTCAGGAAGTCAGCAGTTTCTGAAATACTCAAACCAGTTCATCTGGCTCAAACCACAATGAAAAAAAAAGTCACACTTCACTGTGAGATCACAATTTTTCCCGTTCTGATGTTCGAAATGAACATTAACTGAAGCTCTTGATTTGTATCTGCAGGATTTTATGCACCGTGCTGCTGTCAAGGAACCAGCTCAAGAGATAGTAGGGGTATGGGTGTACCTAATAAAGTGACCAGCGTGTAAACCTCACTAATGAGAACAGAAGCACATTAAATCACACTGTAGTTTTGTTTCTAGGTGAACTGCGTTCACGAAACCTTATTCATCAGGATTCCCACTTTTATACAAAAAACGAGGAATTATATAAACACGACATCGGATTTTAGTGACTCGACAATAAAGAGATGACTCTCCAACAAACTTTTTGTACAAGTCTTTCTCTGGTGAGCGAATTATTCTGAGTTAAATAAATGTTAGATTCTGACAGGAAAAAAAATAACCGCCAAATTAACTGCTTGTAATTTCTATTGCTTTTTAATACCATATTCACTTGTAGTGTGTTGAATTAATATTAAAATTATACAATTTCTCAGGAAAAAAAAATTCACTCAATCTGGTAAAAGAGAGCAGATGCTGCTTCCATTTCTTCAGCAAGCTGCCTGTGGAGAAATTATCTAACGTTTTCAGTTATTGAAAGTCAAATCTCAAACATTTATTTCTACACTTTAAGTCCACTTTTATATTCATTAAAAACTCAAATTAATACAGCCAACTCACCATAAATAAAAAAAAAAAAAACTAACAGTTGCTGCTGGTGATGATGATAATTGCAGCTCGGTTCTGGTGTAATAATGCTACAACTATAGGTGGTTTTTTTTTAAGCTAATTATGCTAACAGTATACTGTGGTGATTTTTCTTACCAGAACTTTATTTTGAGATGTTTACTGCGATTATTTCCTGCTGAACAAAACTATTCTATCAATTCTATCTCTCAGTCTGTCAGCATTCAACACTTCTACTGCGCTCGGGGGGAAAAAAAAAAAATCGCCTCAGAAATTATGCGTTCTGATTGGTTAAAAAGTCAGTAAATTTGATTGGCCGGAACAGGACTAGCTAAGCTGTGATTGGTTGTTTTATAAAGTTGGCCCCAGCAACGCGACCAGGTCCTGTGCGCGTGCATTATTGGTCAGCTGCCATCTGGCGCCAAAAAAAAAAAAGAAGTTTCCAGAAAATGCTAGCTAAGGGCCCGTTTACACGAGGACGCTGTCGGGTAAAAACGACTAAATATTTTATCAGAAGTGCCTTTCGTTTACACGAGGACGGCGTTTCCGAGGCTGAAAAACGGATAAAATTGAAAATGCCTTCCAGAGTGGATAAGTTAAAAACGGCCCCCGTTGCATATCCGTCTAAACTACCCAATACGCAAAACTCTGCTCGGATCTGCTCACGTCGGGTACGCGTTTACGTCATACATATGTCATATACTGCACATGCCAGCCCGAGAAGTAAGAAAGTAAGTAAAAAAGTAAGAGCATGTCTGATTACATCGATCTAACGGACCTTCAAGCTGCTCTGTGTTTTAATGCAGTAGATGTGTTTTCCTGCTCACCCGCCCGGCTGGAGCTCCTCAGTTTGGTGTCGCCAAGTTACACACACACGCACGCGCGCCGCCTATTCAAGCCGCTCGTGAAACCATAAACCCGAGACTGAAAACAAAACTAGCAGCCGAACGGGTTTATTTTGCTGAGATGGACACTACCTTTTCTCTTCTTCACTGAAACAAGAGTGAGTGTTACTTAATAAAGGCAGATTAAAAGAGTTTCGGTTTGCTCCTGCTCCTCCCTCGAGCACTACAGTACCTCAGCCGGACCGGTGTTCTGTAAAGTTATCCTAGCAAGTTCTCATACAGACTGTTTTATTATTCAAAACAAGTCATTACAAATTATTTGACTCGGCCAAAGACTCGACCAATACGCACAAAACATAAAAATCAGCAAATGCGTGAAATTCTCACCGATTTTCTATCAGCCCAGCTGATCGGTGGGACAAAACAACTGTTGAATTTTCCTACCCTCCTGGATTTCGCGCATGCGTAGTAGGCTTGGTAGGATAACTTGACAGAACAGCAGCGCAGATGTGCAGATCAGACAAGACAGAAGACGTTGCGCATGCGTGCAGACATAGCGGAGACATTTATGCGTCACCGTATAGACGCAGATTTCCTCCTTGAAAACGGTCGTGTAGACGCGGAAAAAAGTGAGAACGAAAACGGACTTTTGCGTTTTTGTTTTATACCGTCCCCGTGTAAAGTGGGCCTAAATCACAAACAATACTGATGGTTTTGTCTTTAATGTTCCATATATCCATATATCGATATATCGACGATTTTATTCGATAATTACACATATACATCCATATATATACACACACTAATATATATACAGACATACTAATATATACATACATACTTTATGTGTGTGTATATATATGGGCGACACATTGGTTAGCACGGTCACCTCACAGCAAGAAGGTTCTGGGTTCGAACCCAGCGGCCGGCGAGGGCCTTTCTGTGTGGAGTTTGCATGTTGTCTGCGTGGGTTTCCTCCGGGTGCTCCGGTTTCCCCCAAAGACATGGTTAGGTTAATATGGGACGGCCTTGGGCTGAGGTGCCCTTGAGCAAGGCACCTAACTCCCAACTGCTACCTGGGTGCTGTTAGCCTGGCTGCCCACTGCTCTGGGTATGTGTGTGTGCTCATTGCTCACGTGTGTGGGCGTTCACTGCTTCAGATGGGTTAAATGCAGAGAGGAAATTTCACAAGTGTCTGATGAATAAAGTTGTGCTTTCTTTCTTTCTTTTTTATATATCATGTATATGTATGGGCAGCATGGTGGTGTAGTGGTTAGCGCTGTCGCCTCACAGCAAGAAGGTCCGGGTTCGAGCCCCATGGCCGGCGAGGGCCTTTCTGTGCGGAGTTTGCATGTTCTCCCCGTGTCCGCGTGGGTTTCCTCCGGGTGCTCCGGTTTCCCCCAAAGACCAGGGCCGTGCAAAGACCTTTGGAGGGGCAGGGGCTCAACATTCAAAAAAGGGCACTTGGAACAAATTTTTCACACAAGTTAACTTTATTCAAAACTAAATTTCAATTGCAACTGAACATTCTGTGTGTCTTGATAGAATATGTTGTGGACGTCGTCATTCAGCCTTAAGTTTTCGAAGCTGCTAGAATATGTTATTAACGCCGTCGTTCAAACTAAAGTTTCCGAATCTGCCACGTTAATGAAATGGATGGAGCAAACGGTTTAAATATAGCCTAGGGGGCTTCATTAAATGATAAACAACCATACGCATTTACTGTTGTGTTCTAAGCTGCACAATATTGCATGTTCAGATAAGAAATGAAAGAAGACTTTCAGTGTGACCTTACCATGCTGTTCCTCGCACTGTCTCCCACTGTCAGCCGCCTGCATGCGCTTTCTGCATGGAGGTTCACTGAATGCATGACGTCACAGATTGATGCCCGCATTTACATAGAAAAACGTTATTTTATAAATCTATAATTTCATATATTATTGTCAAATTGTAGAGAATATTGATGTTGGAGCTAACTTATCTTTTACAAATATTTAAAAAAAACAAAAAAAAACAACAAAACAGTCCCTATGAAAAGGGCACTTTGGACAGCAAACAGAAAAGGGGCAGGGGCTAGAGCACCTGTAGCACCGGTTCATTGCACGTGGGTGCCAAAGACATGCAGGTTAGGTTAACTGGTGACTCTAAATTGACCGTAGGTGTGAATGTGAGTGTGAATGGTTGTCTGTGTCTATGTGTCAGCCCTGTGATGACCTAGCGACTTGTCTAGGGTGTACCCCGCCTTTCGCCCGTAGTCAGCTGGGATAGGCTCCAGCTTGCCTGCGACCCTGTAGAACAGGATAAAGCAGCTACAGATAATAAGATGAGATGAGATGTATATGTATGTATATGCAAAGATATAGTTTGTGTATATATATATATATATATATATATATATATATATATATATATATATATATATATATATATTCATAAAGCAGTTTGGCATTGTCTTGCTGAAAGAAGGAAGGCCTTCCCTGAAAAAGATTTTGTCTGGATGGCAGCATATTGCTCTGAAACGTGTATAAATCATTCATCATTAATGATGCCTTCCCAGATGT
Organism: Neoarius graeffei; assembly: GCF_027579695.1. Classification (NCBI taxonomy): domain Eukaryota; kingdom Metazoa; phylum Chordata; class Actinopteri; order Siluriformes; family Ariidae; genus Neoarius; species Neoarius graeffei. Next base: position 13,147,358 of record NC_083588.1, read on the forward strand.
ACAAGCCACCCATGTCATGTGCACTAATGCACCCTTGTACCATCACAGATGCTGGCTTTTGAACCGTGCACTGATAACAAGCCAGATGGTCCCTCTCCTGTTTAGCCTGGAGGACGGAGTGTCCAGGATTTCTAAAAAGAATTTCTACTTTTGATTAGTCAGACTTCAGGACAACTTTCCACTTCTCCTCATCTCATCTCATCTCATCTCATTATCTCTAGCCGCTGTAGGTACAACAGCCCGTCTGTCTAAGAACTACAGATCCCATCAACCAACTTCCGCGATGACTTACGTCACGCATGGGCAGGATCACCTACGTCATATCCTCCCTGAAGCTATAAGTGACTCAAGCACACTTCCGTCTTTCTCTTTGGAGCTGTGAATCTCGCCACGGACTGGCGCGTTCTACAGACATAAAGTGGCCCGCTCACCAGAACATCTAAAACCAAGACGTCTGCTTTGCAAGTAAGAATTCAGCGCGTTTTCATTTACCACTGGCCACGGTAAACTTCCAAAATCGCGCGATCTAACTCAGATTGAGTTACAACCGGTTTTTATGTGTTCATTATAAGTAACGTTATGACTGCAGCCAAAAGCAGTTAATTTAAAGTTAGAAGCAACCGGATTCCTTCTGACTAAAGCGCTGTGCACATTGTTTGATCAGAGACTTTTCTTCACGAACGACAAAGCATCGGACCAAGAATTCTCTGCGCTTCCACGGAATCGACTCACGTGCTCCTGTGGACTCCAAAAGTCTCGGAACATCTTTATAATCTTGCACTGGAAGCAAGATACTGGAAAGTAAGACTGGCATTTTGGGCAAACTAGTCTTAGGAATTAGTTTTATAAAGTAGTGTGAATTTAAACTCAGGAACTGTTTAATTGTGCACACTGATTTTGTGTTCTACATTGTTCTATGTTCTCTCAGTTGTTTAAAAGATAAGCATTGCATGCTCTTTTTCTCTATTCCTTCCTAACACCTTTAATTTCATTATTACACATATTTTGACCTCATCAAGGTTTCAGTGGATTTAGGAATGTTATAAGCTAGTGAATTAGCAAATCTAAGCTAATCCTTTTGTCTCCACCACATGGTCACACACACACACACACACACACACACACACACACACACACCCTAGCTAGCAACCAAGGCTAAGGGCCTCTGCATGCTCTTGCGACAAGGCTTTCGCAGATAGCTTTTCGCAGACAGTTGTAATTTATCGTTGAGCGGGGAGTAATAGGCGTGCGCGATGTTATTCACCGGCACAACGCAAGGGGGCGCGAAGTCGCGAAATCGCTAGGAGTAGTTGGTGGGTGTGGTTAGTGGAGTGTTTATCCTCTGGTTACTTATAATGACTAGAACTGGAGTCGTATAGATGTACGTACTTCCTCACTTCCTCGATCAACCGCTCTTCGTGCTGCTCCACCTTCGCTTGTGTTTTTAAAAATGGCGGTAGTGAAAACAAACCAAACCGGGAAAGTAGGGAAGCGGAAGTGCATGTACAGCGGATGTAGAGTGGACCAATCAGAGCCCTCTTGTCTGCGATGCTGTCTGCGAGGCTTCTGTGGTGGTCACAATTTTTGGGAGATGCGCGCAGAGCGTCTGCGAAGGGGGGGGGCTATGCAGACGCCATCTGCAACACCATCTGCAAGGACTGCGTTGTCAGCATAAATTGGCCTTGACCCTTTTGGTTTAGGCCACGAGGCCCCCCCCCCCACACACACACACACACACACACACACACTCTCATATACACACATCCACAGATATCACTGACGACCATTTGAATGTATTTCAACTGCTATTACTCATTTTTATCTTTGTTATTATAAATTCAATTCTTATTGAAACTGTGTGTTTATTTGTTGCTCCTAATATACTTGAAGTCACACAATCTAAAAGATCTCCAAATTACCTTCAGTGTGCTATTGGCTGTAGCATTTATGTGATACGGAAAGTTATACATTATTGCTGCATTGGTAGTGATCATAACAACTTGGAATATACCATAATTTAGCTGTTTGGTAATTTATTATTAAGCACCAAAATTAATGGTATTATTTAATGAGACTGATTTAATGTGACCGATTTAATGATTTAATGAGATTGATCACTTAAGACCAATTGCACCTACCTACACCGCTTTATCCTGTTCTACAGGGTCGCAGGCAAGCTGGAGCCTATCCCAGCTGACTATAGGCGAAAGGCGGGGTACACCCTGGACAAGTCGCCAGGTCATCACAGGGCTGACACATAGACACAGACAACCATTCACACTCACATTCACACCTACGGTCAATTTCGAGTCACCAGTTAACCTAACCTGCATGTCTTTGGACTGTGGGGGAAACCAGAGCACCCAGAGGCAGACACGTGTCTAATTGCTTATTATTTACAGGCCCCCGTGGCCATATTCTGAGTTTCTTTCTGAATTTGCAGATTTTATCTCAGATCTGGTTATTTCCTTAGACAAAGCTTTAGTTGTCGGAGATTTTAATATTCACTTCGATAACCCAGAAGGCCCTTTAAAAACAGCGTTTGTGTCCATTTTAGATTCAGTAGGGATTAATCAGAATGTCATAGGACTGACCCAGAATGGTGGTCACACCCTCGATCTAATACTAACATTCAGGTTAAACGTAGACAATATAGTCATACTTCCACAGTCTGAAGTTATCTCAGATCATTATCTCATCTCATTCAAACTATGTCTGAGTAATAATATATGCACCTCACCATGTTACTGTATTAAACGTACATTTGCGTCAACTACTGCACAGAGCTTTATAAATGATCTCCCAGAGTTATCAACTTTGATTGGGTCACTGTCAGCCCCTGCAGAACTTGATCAGGCAACTGAATGCTTAGAGTCAACATTCCGCCATACCTTAGAGAATGTAGCTCCTCTTAAAAGGAAAATGGTCAGAGACAAAAAATTAGCACCCTGGTATAATGATGACACTCGCACATTAAAACAGACCACTCGAAAACTGGAACGTAAATGGCATCAAACAAAATTGGTAGTGTTCAAATTAGCATGGAAGGAGAGCTTCCTGAAGTATAGAAAAGTTCTTAGTGCTGCGAGATCAACTATCTCTCCTCCCTAATAGAAGATAACAAAAATAATCCTAGATTCCTATTTAATACTGTAGCAAAATTAACCAGGAATAAGTCCACTATAGACACATGCACACCTGTAGTATGTAATAGCAACGATTTCATGAATTTTTTTAATGACAAAATTGAGAATATCCGACAAAAAATTCAAACTACTAATTTAAGGTCAGACAATGTAAGTGACCTTGTAGTTAACCATATAACTGTATGAGATCATCAATTAGAATGTTTTACTCCCCTTAAAGAAACTGAATTACTTTCATTAATCTCGGCATCAAAAGCCTCAACTTGCTTACTAGATCCCTTACCTACACGTCTATTCAAACAGATAATACCTGAAGTAATTGAACCGCTTCTAAAAATAAATTTTTCTCTCACGATTGGCTACGTACCCAAATCCTTTAAACTAGCAGTTATCAAACCCCTGATTAAAAAACTTGACCTTGATCCCTGTCAGCTGTCCAATTATAGGCCAATATCAAACCTCCGCTTTATCTCCAAGATCCTTGAAAAAGTTGTGGCACAGCAGTTATGCTCATATTTACATAAGAATAACATCCATGAAATGTATCAGTCAGGATTTAGACCTAATCATAGCACAGAGACAGCTTTGGTTAAAGTAGTAAATGACCTACTGTTGGCGTCTGATCAGGGCTGTGTCTCACTGCTTGTGTTGCTTGACCTTAGTGCAGCATTTGATACCATTGATCATTCCATTCTTCTGGATAGACTAGAAAATGTTGTGGGAGTTAAGGGAATGGCCCTCTCCTGGCTCAGGTCGTATTTAACTGATCGTTATCAGAATGTTGATATAAATGGTGATATTTCTAGATGTACTGAGGTAAAGTTTGGTGTTCCACAAGGTTCTGTCTTGGGTCCACTGCTTTTTTCTTTATATATGTTACCTCTGGGTGATATTATTCGTAAACATTGTATTAGTTTCCACTGTTATGCTGATGACACACAGTTGTATGTTTCTGCAAAACCTGATGAGAGACACCACCTTAATAGAATTGAGGAATGTGTTAAGGACATTAGACACTGGATGCTTATTAATTTTCTTCTGCTTAACTCTGACAAGACTGAAGTACTTGTACTAGGACCACATACAGCTAGAAGTAAGTTTTCTGATTACACAGTAACTCTGCCGTTCTGTTTCTTCACGTGCAGCAGTAAAAGACCTCGGGGTAATTATTGACCCCAGTCTTTCATTCGAAACTCACATTGATAACATTACCTGGATAGCTTTCTTTCATCTCAGAAATATTGCTAAGATAAGAAATTTAATGTCACTACATGACGCCGAAAAACTAGTTCATGCTTTCGTTACCTCCAGGTTGGATTATTGTAATGCCTTACTGTCTGGATGTTCTAATAAGTGCATAAACAAGCTCCAGTTAGTTCAAAAGGCAGCAGCAAGAGTCCTTACTAGAACTAGAAAATATGACCACATCACCCCTGTCTTATCCACACTGCATTGGCTCCCAATCAAATTTCATATTGATTATAAAATACTACTATTGACCTTTAAAGCACTAAATGGTCTTGCACCACAGTACCTGAGTGAACTTCTGCTCCTTTATGACCTGCCACGCCTACTTAGATCAAAAGGTGCAGGCTATCTGCTGGTACCTCGTATAGTGAAGGCTACATCAGGGGGCAGAGCCTTTTCTTACAAAGCCCCACAGTTATGGAACAGCCTTCCAAGTAATGTTCGGGAATCAGACACAGTCTAAGCCTAAGTCTAGGCTGAAAGCATATCTGTTTAGTCAAGCCTTTTGTTAATGGTGTTTATGAGGTAAAGGTGTAGATCTGGAGGGTCCTCAGACAGAGAGTGTTTTGGTAAACTGGGATGTATGGATGCTGTCAGTCCCCACTCGCTTGCTCACTCGAGTTTGTTGACGGTGTAGTGGCTGCTGCTTTATGTCCCGGGGCTCCCTCATGCCTCTGTTACCTTCTAGCTCTCCCCGTTTAGTTATGCTGTCATAGTTAGTTGCCGGAGTCCCTGCTTGTACTCAGTGCAATATGTATACTGTTCCTACTCCTAACAACCTGTGTTTTCTCTCCCTCTCTCTCTCTCCCCCCCTCCCCCCAAATCTGTCCCTCTGAGTTACATGGAGTCAACAGGAAATCTTTTGGTGGAGAGGGTGGAGACCTCGACTGGCTCTCGTAGCCTGCAGGAAATCGGCCGTCAGACATTCTGTCACATGTCCCAGACCTGGTGAAATGTAACTGAATTGTCTTGACCAGCCCTAAGGGTCCCATCTGCATCTGCCTGTACTCAATCTGATCTATAATTCCAACTGTCTCATTGCTGAGGAGTGTGCTCCCATCACCCAATCAAGCATCCAGCCAGAGCAGGTCATGATATTTTTTAACCATATTCACATGCCATTGTTGTGTCTCTGCGAGCCTACCACACAGACTTAATACTTGTGTTATTTTTAGACATTGACACCTGTTGCCTACACTTATTCAGGTGACATTGGGCATACCTAACAACCTGTGTTTTCTCCCCCCCACAAATCTGTCCCTCTGAGTTACATGTCAGTCCTGGGATCGAGATGCTGACCTCTTCTTCTCCTCGGACCTGCTTGATCCATCCTGGTGCCCTGTGTCTGGTTGGAGTCTCATCGCATCGCTCCTGTGGGGGATGGCCCCATGAGGACAGTTGAAAGTCACACCTGGAGGACTCTCTGGACTCTTACAGTAATGCTTTTATGGCTGAGGACTACAGTTGACTTGCTAACTTTAGGACTGCAGTTGTCATGAACAGTTTTGCACTCAAGTTTCCATCAATGAAGAGTTATAACATCAATGAAACTGTCTTCATGTTAAAACTGTTAATATTAGTCATGCTGTCTGTTGTTTCCCAAATGAGGATGGGTTCCCTTTGAGTCTGGTTCCTCTCGAGGTTTCTTCCTCATGTCGTCTGAGGGAGTTTTTCCTTGCCACCGTCGCCACAGGCTTGCTCATTGGGGAAAGATTAGGGATAAAATTAGCTCATGTTTTAAGTCGTTCAAATTCTGTAAAGCTGCTTTGCGACAATGTTTATTGTTAAAAGCGCTATACAAATAAACTTGACTTGACTTTTCATGCAGTGTCGCCTGAAGGCCTGAAGATCACAAACATCCAATGTCAGTTTTCAGCCTAGTCTCTTGCATACAGAGATTTCTCCAGATTCTCTGAATCTTTAAATGATATTTTGTACCATAGATGATGTGATCCCCAAATTCTTTGCAATTTTACATTGAGGAATGTTATTCTTAAACTGCTGCACTGTTTGCCCCTGCAATCTTTCACAGAGCAGTGAACCCTTCCTCATCTTTACTTCTGAGATACTCCGCCTCTCTGGGATGCTCTTTTTATACCCAATCATGTAAATAACCTGTTGCCAATTAACCAAATTAGGTGTGGGGTGTGTTTTTTAGCATGACAACTTTTCCAGTCTTGTTGCCCCTGTCCCAACTTTTTTGAAACATGTTGCTGACATCAAATTAAAAATGAGCAAATATTTTTCAAAAACAATACAATTTCTCAGTTTCAACATTTGATATGTTGTCTTTGTACTATTTTTGATGAAATATAGTGTTTCCATGATTTGCAAATCTTCACATTCTGTTTTTATTTATGTTTTACACACTGTCCCAACTTTTTTGGAATTGGGGTTGTCCAACCTCAAATCAGAAAAAGTTGGGACATGTGGAAAATGCAAATAAAAAAAAGAAAGCAGTAATTTCTAACTTTACTTTGACTTGTATTTCATTGCAGACAGTGTTTCATGTTTTGTCTGGTCAACTTCATTTAATTTGTGAAGATACATCTATTCTTACGTTTTAGGCCTGCGACACATTCCAATAAAAGTTGGGACAGGGACAATTAGGGCTTGTAATGAGATAAAAACAATTAAATAATGATTTGATATGAAACAGTTGATGTCAGCAGGTGATTGTAATCATGATTTAGTACAAAAGCGGTCTTTGGGGGCAAAGATGGGCCAAGACTTTCCAGTTTGTCAACAGATGCATGAGAAAATTATTGAAATGTTTAGAAACAATGTTCTTCAAATAAAGATAGGAAAATATTTGGATATTTCACCCTCTAGGGTGCATAATGTTGTTAAACGATTAAATGAATCTGGAGGAAATTCAGTGCGTAAAGGGCAAGAGCCCAAGCCTAAACTGAACACCTGTGATCTCCAATTCCTCAGCTGATACCACATCAAGAACCATCATTCATCTACAGCTGATTGAACCACATGGACTCAGGATTACTTTGGCAAACCTTTATCAAGCACTACAATACGGAGTTATACTCACAAATACCAGTTAAAACTTTATTGTGCAGCAAGGGAGTGTTATGTTAATTGTGTCCAAAAGCACTGTCGACTTGGGCTCAGAGGCATCTGGGATGGAGCATGGAGCAGTGGAAACATGATCAGATGAATCAGTCTTCATTCCAGGCCTTTTTTGGAAAAATGAAGACTGTGTGCTCTGGACCAAAAACAAAAAGGACTGTTCAGAATGTTACCAGCAACAAGTCCAAAAGCCAGGGTCTATCATGGTATGGGGTTGTGTCAGTGCCCTTGGCAAAGGTAACTTACACTTCTGTGATGGCAGAATTAATGCAGAAAAGTTGAGATTTTAAGCAACATGTGCTGCCTTCAAGATGATATCTTTTCCAGGGATATTTCAACCAGACTATTCAAAACTACATTCTGTACACACTACAAAGGCATGGCTGTGGAAGAAGAGGGTGCCTGTTCCTTCTGTCCCCAGTAGACAATGTGTGGTGAATTTTGAAATGAAAAATAAATGTGACAGTCACGACCCTGTACCGTTGCACACTTTAAGACCTGTTTGCAGGAAGAATGGGACAAAATAACACGCTTCATCACTTGGTGTCTTCAGCCCCTAAACATGTTTTAAGTGTTGTGAGAAGGAATGGCAACATTATAAAATGGTAGATGCTTTACCGTCCCAGGGTTTCTGTGAAATGTGCTACAAGAATCAAAACTGAAATGTGTTTATTTTGAAAGAAGAATACAGTTCATGAAGTAAAACATCAAATAACGATCTGTTGTATTGTTTTGAGTGCAATACAGATTAAAGATGATGAACAAATCATTGTTTTCAGGTTTCATTTCAATTTCTACCTACCATCCTAACATTTTCTGATTTGGGGCTGTAAAAATAAAATTGAATTGAATTGAATTGAATTGAATTGAAACATGGAGTGAATGGGTGTGGTTTATTGTTTGGATAAATCACGATTTTGAAATTGCTTGGTCCTTTTACAAGCACTGATCTAAAAGAACCTGGAGCCTGGAATGCAAGGTATAGATGATTATAAATATTTTAAACATTTTCATATGCAAAATAGTTTGAACAGAGTGCACTGGGTATCTCAGGCTGTGCACATGACAGAGAAACAAGAGTGGATGAAGACATGAATGAACATATGAAATATTAATAACAGTATTAACTCTGTGTGTGTGAGAGAGAGAGAGAGAGAGAGAGAGTCTGTATCATCATAAAACACGACATTAAACATCTGTATGTTCACCGTTCACTGAGGAGCTTTAAACTGAAAACTTTAAACTTGATAATTTCATCCAAAGTTCTGTCCAAATTGATTGTGCAATTCTCAAATATAAGAGAATGTTTATTCTGGGTTTTTTTATATTAATATTATAATACCTATTTAATATTAAATGAGTAAATTAAGGAACTCAAAGGGCATCATGAATAACTGATCTGACACAAGTATTAAACAAAAAACCTGACAAATCTATACATATAGTACATTTTTACTTCATCTGATGTCCAGGATTTCCATATTATAAGGCAATTCCTCTTCAACATTTGCACAATGATGGGTTTTTGTGTGCTGAATGGGGGGACACCACACACACACACACACACACACATAAAGCAGGCTTTAGGTCCAGATGCAATGCAATTCAGATTTTCTTTTAATTAAACATCTGACTCCATCTGTTTCTCCTCCCCGTCCCACCATCTCTCTCTCTCTCTCTCTCTCTCTCTCTCTTTGTCCCATTGTTCTGTATAGAGAGGGAGGGATGCTGGAGAATTGATCTCTGACGCGCTCAGACAAAGAGCGGCAGCAGGAGGAGCTCGCCATCAACAAGCCCCGAAAACACCAACTGATGAAGGGCCCGTTATTGTCCGGTGCAGTGCGCGTGCGGTGCGGTGAGAGGTGCGGAAGTGTTTTATTACCGTGAGGGCGATTTACACCGTGTTTACCGTCCAGACTGATGAGCAAAGAGAAAAGTTTTCAGTAGCCCGCTGTGTGAGTGTGGATGGTGGATGGGAATGAGGATGAGGATGGGAATGAGGATGGGGATGAGGAAGACAGTGGTGGTCCTGGGGCACCTGGAGCTCGTGCGTGTTGTACTTGTGTGCGCGCTGTTCGGCTCCGTTAGCGCGCGGAGTTGCTCCGAATCACGGCGCGCGTACGGAGAGCAGGGCTACAGCGCGAGCGCTCCCCTCAACGCCATGTCCGGTAAGACACACACACACACACACACACACATATATATATATATATATATATATATATATATATATATATATATATATATATATATATATATATACACACGTACACACA